>NC_083764.1:42640330-42907830 GCF_963514075.1 Conger conger
AGCGAGCGTTTTAGAGAGCGTGGGAAGACCGTTATTCCCCACTGCGAGACTACATCTTAGTCACCACTCCCACCTAAGCAATAGGTATTAAAGATTCAAATGATTCAAATGAGAACATTTTCTTGTGAGCAATGTGAAAACCAGACCCTTGTTTGTGCGGTTCGCTGGTCCGTCTCCCCAGGTGCATGAGGAGTTCAAGCAGAACGTGGAGAATATCGGGATTGAGAACCTCATTAAGAAGTTTGCTGAGCAGAAGGGCACGGGCACGGAGCGGCCAGGTACTATTTACAACACTGACTGCACTGAACCGACACAACACCAGCATAAAACAACAATACCAGGTACCCCACACTGACCATAGAGTCACCAGATACCCTACACTGACCATAGACGAGCGAGGTACCCCTCACTGACCATCGAGATCGAGTGACCAGGTACGCCACACTGACCATCGAGTGACCAGGTACCCCACACTGACCATAGAGTGACCAGATACCCCACACTGACCATAGACGAGCGAGGTACCCCTCACTGACCATCGAGTGACCAGGTACCCCACACTGACCATCGAGTGACCAGGTACCCTACACTGACCATAGAGTGACCAGTTACCCCACACTGACCATAGAGTGACCAGATACCCCACACTGACCATAGAGTCACCAGATACCCTACACTGACCATAGACGAGCGAGGTACCCCTCACTGACCATCGAGTGACCAGGTACCCCACACTGACCATAGAGTGACCAGATACCCCACACTGACCATAGACGAGCGAGGTACCCCTCACTGACCATCGAGTGACCAGGTACCCCACACTGACCATAGAGTGACCAGATACCCCACACTGACCATAGACGAGCGAGGTACCCCACACTGACCATCGAGTGACCAGGTACCCCACACTGACCATAGAGTGACCAGATACCCCACACTGACCATAGACGAGCGAGGTACCCCTCACTGACCATCGAGTGACCAGGTACCCCACACTGACCATCGAGTGACCAGGTACCCCACACTGACCATCGAGTGACCAGGTACCCCACACTGACCATAGAGCGAGCATGTACTATTTACAACACTGACTGCACTGAACAAACACAACACCATCATAAAACAACAATACCAGGTAAGCCACACTGACCATAGAATACTAGGTACTACTGTATTCATATTTACATAATTTGTGCTGTAGCTCCAGTGGGCTTTGAGGAGTTCAGCTCCAGCCAGGTACCAGAGGGCAAGAAGAGCCGCAGCAAAGCCTTCCGCATCCCAGGCCTGGGGAAGAGGGACAAGGAGCCTGACTCCACGTGAGAGCACAGACACACACACACACAGACACACCACATACACACACACATACACACACACACACCCGCATACACACACGTACGCATAGACACATGCCCCCACCCACATACATACACACACACACACACACACACACACACACACGGACACACCACACACACATACGTATATACATACATACAAACATACATACACACACGTACGCATAGTCACATATACCCACCCACACATATACACTCACACCCAGGTGCACACACACACAGCCATGTGCACACACACACACATGCACCCACGCACTCACACCTATGAATGCACACACCCACACAGACACACACACCAAAGCACACATGCGCCCTCTGTTCACGTACTGCATATGCCATCATAGTGACACACACGATGACGCACCCGCACACAAGATCCACTATTCATCCACTCCTTCACACATCGTCCTTTCTCTTTTGTTTGTCAGGGACACAGCTGTCAGCGAGGCTCCAGTGAGTATGATTATCCCTCTCTCTATCTCTTTCTCTCTTTCCCTCTCTCTCTCTTTCTCTTTCTCTATCTCTGTCTCTGTCTCTCTGTTTCTCTCTCTCTCTCTGTGTCTCTCTCTCACTCACACACACAGACACTCTCTCTCTATCTTTCTCTCTCTCTCACACACAACACACACACACCCTTATTGGGAACATACCTTATAAAGCTGGGCATGAGGTTGTGTTTACATCACATGCAAAGAGGAGCACGGTGGGAGAGAAGGGATAATGGAGATCAGAAGAGAGTCCTGCGCCGTCTCATCTGCCTGTAGCGTTAGACCTGCTGGAAGAAGACAAACACACAGGTGCCGCCTGCAGTGTCAGGGAAACTGCCTATTTATAGACCTCACTGAACCCAGAGGTTTACTTCAGGACGGTGAACGGTGAATCACTCTGCAGCTAAGAATGTTTTAACAGAGCTCTGTGACATATAGCGGGTGGTGGGTTTGGGATGCAGAGGGAATAAGAGATCCTTCATGACCGTTACCACTCCGCTAAACTTGCTTCTAAAATTCGTTCAGATTCAAACAAATGAAAGTGCGTATGACTCACGAACAATAACTCCTTTGTCTTCCAAGGTCATGGTATTTCAGAGGTTTCTCCTTACATTAATATATTTTACTGACAGAAAACACCAGATCTGGTACATACTTAGCTATGCTAATGTACCAATTGGTCTGACTCCCAGGCTAGAGACAGGATTTACCTGGGTTTGAGACAGCAGTGGGTTTACTCTGGCACTAGCTTGTGCTGCGCAATAGGCATTCACAGGCTACTAGAGTTCATCAGTGAGAGAAATCCATCCCCCTGTTTAGCGTTAACTCTCCTGTAGTACTGTGTGCTCTGTGAAAGCAGAGTGTACAATAGCGTCTGGGTCACTGTGTCAGACAAGTGGAGATGGGTATTTCAAATTGTGGAGAAATGTACCAAAACATAAAAGAAAAATGTCTGTAAAGTGCTCTGAGATATTGTACCGTTGTGAAAATCTCTATACTGATATAATGGAACTTCGTTTTTCTGCCAGCAGAATTCCCCGCAAGTGGACGACGAGGGCTTCGTGATCCGAGCGGACGGTGGTCAGAATGATATCCTTTCCTGAGACTCTACTGTAAACTGCTGAACCTTCAGTAGCGTTGTGAGAAATATGCAGAGTGACCTCTCAGACTTGCACTGGGAGTGCAGGACAGCGGAGGACGGTTTCAGAAGGATTCCTCTAGCCTCCATTACTAATGCCGCCTCAGTCACATGCTGTTCTCGAGAGATGTTCCAGATGAGCCGTGTCTCATTCGGTGGAATGGCATCTTGTGGTTCGCATCGTGGTTGTCTCTGTGGAACGGCCAGGTCATGAATGTGGCCCTTTCTGTATGTTCAAACACTGCTTTGTTTGAGCAGATGGTTAGATTAAGTAAGAGCCTGTCACATTCCCAGTGATTACAAACCAATATGAGGTCATGCTCTCCGCATTATCTCTTTCACAGTACACATGCATGTATGCTAAAATAAATATGCATATACTGTATACATGAGCATAGACATGAACACACTCTTATACATTTTATACAAATACGTAAGGAAAACAGGAAAGTCTGCCAGAAATGATACTTATTTAAAGGAACGGCAGTTGTCAGAAATACATGAAAGATATTCTGGATTCAGCAGAGTCAGACTGAACCCAAGACTTGTGCTGTGATTCATTTTTATCCCATTCCTAGCCTTCATTTGGAATGTTCAATACATATCATAGGTGGATGCAGACAAATTTGTGACACCTATCAGTCAGGCCGTCACGTATGGCCATCCTGCTGTGACTAAATTAGCATGTATGTTGACTCCTGATCTCTCACTCCCGGTCGCTATTCTACCATTGGGGTGACATGGCTCAGGCAGTAAGAGCAGTCGTCTGGCAGTCGGAGGGTTGCCGGTTCGATCCCCCGCCCGGGCTGTGTCGAAGTGTCCCTGAGCAAGACACCTAACCCCCAAATGCTCCTGACGAGCTAGTCGGCACCTTGCATGGCAGTCAGTCGCCGTCGGTGTGTGAGTGTGTGTATGAATGGGTGAATGAGAAGGAACAGAGCAGGAGGAGTTGAGACTGCGGTGGACCTATTGGAAGTACCATGTGAACAAGAAATGGTTCAATTCGATGCAATTACACTGGTTCATGGAAGAATAGCCATTGCTAATGGTGAATTGATTGGTCTAATTGCATTTTGGCTGGAATCAATATCAAACCCAAATCAAACATTATTTGACTGCGTTAGGTTTTCTGCTGCACTGTGTGTTGCTGCTTCTTTGCAGTGTTGCATTGTCTGTTGTGCTCAAGGAACAAACCGCGATTTAAACTGATCAATTTGCTGAACCGGTTTCCAGTTACTTTCTTCAATTAAAACTCAAACGATTTATTAGTTGAATAATAGTAGATACGAGCAGAAACGATTGTAGATTTATTCTGCGATGGCAATATTCGTATGTCATAACCTTGTGCTGTAATTTATTTTATTATATTGTGAGATACAGCATTCATACAGGGTGTATTGAGTGCATTCTGATCTGCAGTGATTATGGAAATGAAATGTAATTTTCCTAAATCTATTCGCTCACCTTCATTGTGCCTTGCCCTCAAATCTGATACGACGTACAGTTAGAGAGGTTTTCTTCAACAAGTTAATCATCTGTACTGATTAAATATATTTAATAAAATCTATTTTGTGTCAAATAATCAATTAAATCTATTCAGGAAATGAATTAACCAAATTGAAGTCTTCTGTTACATCGTCAATAGAGAAAGCTACAATGTGAGATTGTTTGATTAACATGGATGGAGGTTATGGAGGATAATTAATTGCTAATAAGTAATCACAAAGAACTCTTTCTCTTATTGTCTTGCATAATAGCATTTGCCATGTTCACTTCACATTACAGAATACAAATTATAGGACAGAATCCAATTTAGTTAAATTGATTTCATCATTCCAAGTAATGAACTTTTACTTAAAGAAGAAAACCAATTGTTAATGTAGCATATATTATACTAGCTTTGAGTAAAGTAGACCATAAAAGATTGCGAACAAACTAAAGTTCGTTGAATTCTTTTTCTTTTTTTTCCCTGTGAGCAGCAGTTAGCTTGATCTGCACAAATCAGGGGCCTGTTCCACAAAGCTATCTGAGTAAAGTCAGGAACAGCTCTTTTTACTTTAGTTTATGTTCCGGGTTTTACTCAGTGAAATGATCCAGTTAACCCAGTAATCCTGCTTTGTCGAACAGGTCACTGATGTATAAACAACAATTTATACAAGCAAAGTGCATACATGCAAACATGGAAACAGCATAGCAGTGTTACGGCAGGGCGGACAGAGGAACCAGAAGCAGACACAGGGGTGTGGAAAATGGCAAGTTTACTCACAGGTGATGGGGCAGACAGAGCAGACAGAGCGTAGTCACAAAACAAGCCAAGGTCAAAATCCAAACAGGCAGAGGTACAGAAATCCACAAAACACAAAGAATAGTCCAGGGAAGCAGGCAGGGGTCAAAACAGGAAAACCAGATAAACAAGGGCAAGGGCAAGGACTCGGGAACAAGGGCAGGGGCAAGGAAACAAGGAGGCTAGAACTTGGGGAAGGAATCAAGGGCTCGGGAACAGAAACAGGACAAGACAAACTAGCAGCGTGCAACTGAAAAGGACAGGTATAAATACACAGGGGAATGAGACAAACTAGGCGGGGCATGGGAGTGAGGGCGGTCTAACAAATAAACATCAGGTGAGACACATGAAAGGGTAATGGGACTATAACAAGGGGGAAACAAAAACGCGGACTGGAATCACAAAGACACACATGTAATACAAACGGCTCCGGACTAGGGAGTAGACAATTTGCAGAGAATCAGGAGATGCAGAGATACAGAGAGACAGGTGCAAATACTTCCCTGAAAACTAAGCAAGTAATCAGTGATAGAATAGGGAGGTGGAGTTACAGAACAGAATTGAAACTGGAGATGCATTAGTAAGTTAGTTAAGTGCTTTAAATTACAAATACCCAAAACTAGTGAATGTTAGTTTGACAAACATATTAGTGTGTTAGTATAATTAGTACTGTACAAATTCTATGTTAGTTGGGATTAGTTTATTAGTGCTATGTACAAACATGAAATGGAGAGAAAGCAGGAAGTAAGTAATGTAAGATTGGAAGGAAGACTGAACCCCGGAACTACCGTAAACACCCGAATAGTGGGGCATGCAGACAAGGGAGTGACTGGACTAGAAAACATTCAGACTCAGACATCACAGGGGAAGACGAGTGCAAAGACAAACAAATATAAACAGAACCAGACATGAAATATGAAAAATAATAAATTACAAGAATAAATAATACTAAACAATGATACACTAAACACACAGAACACAGGAACATAACAAGCAGATTAAAGGAAACAGTTCATTGTCGCTTCCCTGCAGTCTTGTGGTTAAAACACCAGTGCCCTCACACACCTGATTTAATGACTGAACCAATCAAACTACCAAAAATGCCCTTTTTTAGTTAAATCAGGTGTGTGAGGTCTTGGTTACAACAAAAACCTTCCAGCAAATGGGTCTCGAGGACCGGAGTTGAGAAACACCGGCCTAGAACTGTTCTCAGCCCTGCACTATGACGCTCTGCTCCTTGACCCTGCCGCAAGCTGCTCCCAGGAGAAAGACTGCAGCTTCTTCTCCAGCGACTCCGACTTCGACGACGACGAACCCAAGAAGTTCAACATCCAGATCCGTCCGGTGGGCAACGGCGGGAGGGGCCACCCAGCGGCCGAGGAGCGGGAGCTGAGGGCCACCGTGGGGGCCCTGACGCTGCCCCCCAACAGAGCGGTACTGCAGGAGCATGAGTGGGGTGGGGGAGGGCGGGGGATCGAGGACGAGGTCAGAGTGATGGTCTGACAAACTAAACCAGTGGTCCTCACTCCTGGTCCTGGAGAGCTGCAGGGTGTGCTGGTTTTTGTTTTTTTGCAACCAATTCAAACCCAAGAAGTGAACTGTGTAATTAACGGCTTTCATTGATCAATTAAGTGCTGAGGAACAACAAAAGCCGGCACAGCCCGTGGCTCTCCAGGACCAGGACTGAGGACCACTGTGCTAAACCAAAGTACTTTCGCAAGATGATGAAGAACCATTCACTCAACTCAAAGAAAACTCCTACAGACTCATCATTGTTCCATTGCAATATTTTCATTTTTGTTCTGTTAGTGGATCAGCACAATGTGACCTTCCTCAGGAAACCTCAAGTGATATAAATTCAATACAATAGCCCATTTTACAAATCTTTGAACAGAATTCACATTTTGTGTGAGTGTTTCCTTTTTTTCTTTTGTGCTAAATTACATTTAAAAACACAGACAGAATGTTCTTCTTGTTTTGAAGTGCTCATACCTTTCCCTTTCGGTGTTCACACTCACCAAAGTACTCATCACTCTATGTTATGAGCACTTAAGTCTAACCAGGAAAGAAGTTAAATAATGAGCTGAATGTGTAAATGTTTTGTCAGGTGTGTTTTTATTTTGTGTAGCTAGAGGATGCAAAGGCATTATCTTATTTTTTTCTTTTTTCCAGGTCTCTATCAAGAGGCATCTCTCCCGTAAGTTCTGTGTGTTTTCAGTCCAGACCCTTAGGTTACCTTTGGTAAACATGAATTGAGCCTTGTCTGACTCACTCTCAGTCCAGACGTCACCCTCACAGATCTCAGATCAGTTTCCAGGGAGTGTGCAGTGTTCTGTTTGAGTGATGGTATCCAGAGAGTGTCCAGTGTTCACTTTGTGTCACTGTGGAGCACTGTATGGGTGATGGTACAGTAACTAAACTGTCTTACTGTGTGTGCCTTGATATGCTGGTAGTACTGTAGTTTGTATGTGTGAGGGTCTGGTTAGGGTTATGATATACGGTTAGGGAGAAGGCAAGGAGTGGATGGAGGGTGGCTATTCTGAAGAGATATACTGATGTCTCCTATGTGATGTCTTAACTGTCTTTTTTAGTGCATCTTTTGTGTTCAATTTCTATTTTTCCCCCATTCATTACCCCTGGCCCTCACCCTCTCTTTCTCCATAGGGATGGAGGGGGGGTAGAACGTGAACACAGGCAGTTGTTTTCAATTTTTTTTGTGTTCAAATGTGGGTGCTTTACACGTATAATTACACAACTGCATTGTGCTGTTTTGCTCCCTGTGCTGGGAGGTTGGTGGTAGGTCGATTTTAAACAAAAATATCCCTTTCACTAATTTCCCATCATCCCCTCTGTCACAGGGAACTCCAGCTGCATGGTTGGAGCACGCTCAGAAGGGGAGGGGGACAGCGCCCCCCGCAGGGGTGGGTCACATTATCTCCTACTTCCTGTGTGGTGTGAACTGTGAACACTATCCGTTTTTCAGGGTCTGTGTGAAATGTTAAATGCTTAACAAATGCTACTGTATGGTTTATTGTACCATATTTAGCCGATGCGTTTTTTTATGCACAGTCTGTGGGCGGAGTATAATCATACAGATACAACACAATGACTCAGTAAACCACTGACTTAATAACAGCTCTTAGGATATGCGGTGTTCCGGGGCAGCTGTAATAGCGCTGCTTCATGCTAAAGGGCTCTACCCAATTAGACAGAGCTGGGTCAAAAGTTCAATACTTTTCTGTGCTCGATTGATTTTGCTGGTTGCAGTTAAGCCAACCAAGATGACCAGAATGTGGGGTTTGCACTTTCTGAGAGTATTTCATAGGTTCCAATACACCAGACCCGCTCAGTGAAGCATAGAAACGTATTAGATGAATTAGAATATTAGATATTACAACAGTAAACCAAAGAAATGGTTCAATGAAATTATTGTGAGGGCCAGTCCTTTCATGCATCAACCTTCTTGTACAGTAAGAGAAAGCTACCAGGTAAGGTAGGGCCAACCAGACACTTTCACTCGATTCAATTTTATTTTGTTCCTCTAGGGGACTTTATATGAAGTTCCTACTGAAATGTAAAATGATGCATGCGTCTTACGGCATGTAGTGGTTTATTTTTGTCTTTTTTTGGAGATAGTGTTCACGTTTTTCAATTATTTGGATTGTAGCGGGGAAATAGTATCATCACTGTTCTCATTTGCATGGCACTGCTTATAAATCTTGATAGTTGAGCAATGTACAGGATAAGACAGAAGACAGGTTTGATGAGGGTTCTGACTATTACAGTACTTTATGCACTTGAAATAATAAAATAAAGAATAAGCTGCAAACTTATTATTTGCAATACTGTGTATTGTGTTAATTACTTATTTACCCCTAAATGTACAGAAGATCTTCAGAACTGAGTGACAGTTGACACGTTTTTGATTTTCCTCCAGACAGTGAAAAGGAAGGAATGCGGAGATCAACCTCCAGCCCTGATCATGGCAGGTAAGTAAACACTTTCCCTTCTTGAAAGAAGATATATTATAGAGTATATTATTATAGACTAAACATATGGTCTTCCAGAAGAGTAACAGTCATTATCAGTTAGTTTTTTTGTACTCAGTCACATCCATTAAGAAACTGTCTTCTACAGAAAGAAGACAGCTCAATGATAAGAATATACAGTCAGCCATCTTGCTTTTTGCTTCCTTCCTCTTTCTACCTGTTTCTCCCTCCCTCTGTTCAGGCTGAATTGCAGTGTTTCTGGCTCAGAACAGCTCTTCGGACCTCCACTAGATTCTGCCTTCAAGTCCAGTAGCTTTGCGGGTAAAATTTGGTTTCAAGTAGTTTTCCAATTACAGGGAAGTTTGATGTAATAAAAAACATAAATTTAGCTGAGATAAGATCATGTAGATTTATGAAACTCGTTTTTTAATAAAGGATGTAATATTGCCTGTCAGTGGTACCTATTATTCTTTATCGCCTGTGGTAGGATATAAAGAATAATAGAGAACCTACCTGTGGTAGGATCCAGATTCTGTGGTAAACTTCCCTGCTGAAGTTAGGTTTTGAAACAGCTGGTAGCTGGTTGACCAGTTCGGATCAGCTTCGAGAAGGACATGGTTTAGCTGGTTGACCAGTTCGGATCTGCTCCCAGCTGGACTTGGTTTAGCTGGTTGACCAGTTCAGACCAGGTTTCAGCTTGACATGGTTTGACCAGCTCATACCCAGCTAGACCAGCTTCATGACCAGCTTGCCCATGCTGGTTGACCAGCTCATACCCGGCTAGACCAGCTTTATGACCAGCTTGCCCATGCTGGTTGACCAGCTCATACCCAGCTAGACCAGCTTATGACCAGCTTGACCAGCTCAATTTTCAAGCTGGTCAAACTGACATAGCTGGATTTTACAGCAGGGTTCTCTGTGAAGAAACCTGCTCAGTATTGATTGGCAATGATTCTGTTATGGTACCGGAATCATCGTAGTTCAGCAGTTATTATTTAATGAATTATATAATTTCAGTCCTCATTATATGCAATTGAACACAGCTTCACACGGTGGTGCGGATGGCTTTTGACCCATATTCATGTATTTATCCAGCACTATTTGGATGCGTCAGTGATACATTGTTTAACAGTAACACTATTTGATTTGTTAGCTGGTCATTTTTGTCAGCTATTCAGTGTTTATAATATACAGTATATGTGGGCGGAATTCAATTATGACATTTTGCAGCTTTTCAAATCATCCTGTTCTTTACCTGAACCAGGATTCAATCACAGCCGTCTCAAGACAGTGACACCCTGGAGCTATGTGATGAGTCACTGCACTGTAGGTTGTGTTGAAAAATAGTCATAACACCCACCTACGTATCTGTTACAGTGACTTACTGTAAGTCTTAAGGAAGCAGATGATGAATCTTGCTTTTTGTTTGCTGTTTTATTGCAATTTCAATATTTATTTTGTGTAGTTGTGAATGATGTGATTAATACTTTGACAGCGCAATTTATCAAAAAATAATTGCATTGCAGAAACGTACCATATTTCAACCATATGCAATCCAAAGTACAGGGCAAATTCACAGAGATCATAAAGGTTAATGTCTTTTTAATGTATTTGTTATCGACGATGACAATAAGAATATCACTACCGGCTCGTAATTAAAGTAAAATTGGAAACAATGGTCGCAAAATTCAGCCAAAGTGGATGGGAATGACATTGTGACCCAAAGGCATTTTCATATATAATGTCATAGCCAAACATATAGCTTGGATTATGCATACATTTTATAGATTGCAAGCCATTATTAGGTTGGTTTCAGGGATAAAGATGGACTAAATTCAGTTGTGTGTGGAGAATTTTAATCTGTATCTGCGAATCTGGCCCATAGTTTCCCCTTTGAAGTGGATCATGGAAGTTGGTGAAGTCGTTTTAGGTGGTAATATGTTGAAGGAATATGAGGTTTTGATGGGGAACATGGAGTAACAGAGGGGATGTATATTTCTCCCTCTCAGATGCTGCTTTTTCCTCGGAGTCGTCCTCTCCTGAGAACGTGGAGGACTCAGGGCTGGACTCCCCTTCCCATCAGCCTCTGGGTCCCTCTCCGGAGCCGGCAGGCTGGGCGGCGTGGCCGTCGACCGCGCAGGGCAGAGAGCCGGCTGGCCTAAGCCGGGCGCCCGACCCCTTCCTGACCGCATTCCGAGACCCGTCTCCGGGCCGGACCCCTCCCGCTCAGGACGACCCCTCAGGGGTGTGGCCTGGGGCCCCCCGCTCCCCCCGGCCGGCCCCCGAGCTGGACCCGGCCTTCTTCACCTTCCCCGCTTTCGGCCGAGGCCTGGCCCCGCCCGAGCCCGACGCCCCAGTGTGGAGCTGCAAGCACATCCCCCCGGAGGACCCCTTCCTGGTCGCTTTCGAGAGGACCGCCCCTACCGAACCCACCGCCGTCTCCCCGGAGCCCTGGGCCCCCGCCCGGCCCCGCCTCTCCCGGGACGGCCGGGGCCTCAAAGACCCGCACAAAGCGGGGCCGGAGGCCCACCCTTTCGCCTCCCACGCCGAAAAAAAGGCCCCGTCCGCTTCATCGTCCTCGTCGCAGAAAGAGAGAGACAGGGGTAGCGCCGCCATTTTGGAGTCTCCCGAAGACCCCTTCTCCATCACCATCATCGGCAGCCCCTCCCACCAGTCCTCCCTGGCCGCGGCCGCTGCGGCCCAGAGCTCCGCTAGCAGCAGGCTAGCCCCCGCCCCCGGCTCCACCCCTGGCCCTAACTCCGGCTCCGCCTCCAGGCCTCGGAAGGAGCTGGTGCGCTGGAACTCCATGCACAACCCCTTCAGCGACACCACCGGGGCACCGGCGGGGACAGGAAGCGGCCGGAAGGAGGCCAGGAAGCAGCGTGCTTCGGAGGGAGGCCTGCGCAGGAACGGCCTGCCTCTCACACGGCATTCTGGGCCGCAGGAGGACCTGTGCTTCTCCACGGAAAATGACCAGAACTGCTTAAGCCTGAGCACTCAGCCTTCCCGGAGCGGAGGTACCCAGGCCTCACACACACACAGACATAGGCACACACACACACACACACACACACACACACACTACCACTACAGGGAACTGTAATATCATGCCAGGTTCTATTGCTCACAATGTTCACAATCCAGAATTTGAATTCGATTATATCAGCCTTCTGTTCTAGTGGTCTCGTGGCACTTATAACACTTAGTGTTGGGGGTACCCTGGTATGCTGGCTAATTCCCACTTAATTTTCCTCCAGTTTAATCAACTTCATAATCCCATGGCTTCTACCTGTGTGGTGGCCGTTCTGGTGCCCAGCGGTTTCCATTAATGACTCAGTTGAGTGGAGTTGTTAGCTCCCCCCCTTCAGTTTGAAGTGGTTTGAGATCACAAGGATTTAAATCATGAATGTAATTTCCTCACAGTTTCCACCTCGCTTGACTGTTACATCGTTGAGTCAATTAAACCTATTCAATCCTCGTCCTACCAATGAGGTGGTGGGGTCTCGCGTACTGCTGAATAAACTCCTTATAATTTGATGGCAAAACTGCTGAACCAACCATTTATCGAATATGAAATGCAATCCCAAATTCATATACTTTATTTTTGAATATAGATATTAATATCTGTTTTTCTATTGGTGCTCAGTGTATTGTATGTTTTTTACACATTCTCTCCTCTCCTGCAGACACACCTCCTCCCTCTCGACGGGACAGTGCAGAACTGCTGTTGGCAGCTCCCCCTCGCCCGTCCCGATCCAGGAGGGTCACTGCAGGCCGGCAGAGTGGCTCTGAGCGGGTAGTTAATTTTACACTTTTTTCATTTCCTATACATTCAAACAGTTCTGTGGACCAGGGTCCTGTTCTGCAAAGCAGGATTGCAGAGTTAGCCGGATGACTGCAGTAAAGTATAGGTTTATATCAATCCATGTTTATCAATCCATGTTCCAGATTGTGGTGGGTTCCGAGTTTACTGGGTGAAGTTAACCTTGCTAACTCAGTAATCCTGCTTTGTGGAACAGGCCCCAGCGTGCTGGCATTAAAATCTGGGAAGAAGAAGAATAATGAACACATTTTATGTTTTAAAATCATTGTTTATGTGATATTGCAGCTATATTACATCTCTGACTGCCCAAGATTTCAGATCTCCTGTGTATCCTATAGTCTGCTCAAAGACCTGGTGATGTCACACATTTGATTTACGTTCAGCAGGCTGGCACCACAATAAGAGCAAGTGCAAAGCTGAAGACATTCATCAAGTCCTTTGAGAACTGCAGTTTTCACACAGCGATTGTCAAAGTTGTCCATTTGAAGCGTGTTCTCTTTGCTCCAGAGAGTTTCACTTGTTCCTCTTAATAGAGAGCAATTTTGTAAAAGCGGACATCTTTCCTTCATGTCTACAGCTGGTTTTAAAAGTCTTTACAAGGTGTGAGACAGTGGCAAGTCATCAATGATAGACACCCCTTCACTTAGAGGTTCACTTTTTGCCCCGATTATTCATAAAGCATCTCAGAAAAGCATTGCTGACCATGCATTGTATGGCCCTGTCTTTGGCCTCTAGGACATGGACACAGATAGTTTATCCAGGCTCCATGTCCTAATCTTATCCATTAGGAAGAGCTAAAAGGCAAAAGTGATACTACACCAGGGGCCTGTTCCACAAAGCAGGATTACTGAGTTAGCCAGATACCCAGACCCCTCCCAACATGGACTGAAGTAAAAAGAGCTGTTCTGGGTTTTAGCAGTTATCCAGCTAACTCAGTAATCTTGTTCTGTGGAACAGGTCCCAGTACTTCACTAATATGGGCCAGGATTGGTTTTGAGTGCATTCCCTGGTTTAAATTCCAGCTATGACCGGCTTGAAATGACCAGCTACCAGCTCTTTCAAAGTGTAGCTTCAGCTGGTCAAACCATGTTGAGTATAGAGCTGGTCTGAACTTGTCAACCAACCTAGCTTCAGCTGTTTTTTCCCCCAGCAGGGTTCACTAGCTGCAGTAAGTAAGGTTGTCTGAAATTCTGAAATTACAATGCAGACTTTGGGGTGTGACCTTGCCTTCCTGTCTCAGTCCAGGTCCCTGTGCTCGTCCCCCCGGACTGGCCCCAGCCCCCCGCTCACCGTCTCCTCCTCGTCTTCCTCCAGCCCGAGCGAGTGGGGGGGGCAGCCCACAGTCACCCCCCGAGCAGCCAGCCCCGCCAGAGGTGGGTGCCCATCCAAACGTACGAAATTCAAATCCAAACACGCTCCACTGGCACAACCTGCACATCAGTGTAGCGTTGTTTACAAGAAATGTAAATTAACCGTCAACCATATCTTTTGTAGTGCCTAGTGTGCCTAGTGTCCAGATTCAAAAATATGGAAAACAAATATATTTTTGCACCTGTGTGCTTATACCAGATGTCAAGAATGCTCAACCCCTCCTGAGATTTTGAAAGAAATACATATAATTTAAATATGAGATTCCTCCAATGAGTCACCCAACTCCCTCCCTCACCGTTTCTGTCTCTCCTTGCAGCGGGGTTATCGCGGGGGCCCAGCCCGATCTCCCTCAGCGCCCAGGAGTCGTGGCCAGTGGCGGCGGCCATCACAGAGTACATCAGCGCGTACTTCAAAGGCGGGGAGCACAACCGGTCAGTACCCATGGCCACAGGCCTGAGAGAACGGAAGTGCTGGAGCTCTCCGTCATGAGATGATGTCTGATGTAGCCTCATCTCTCCCGCTCTCTTCTCTGTCTCTCTGGTCTCACTCCCTTCCTCTTCTTGACACCTCTCCGTCTGTCTGTTCAGTTCAATTCAATTTTATTTATATACTCTGCTCAAAAGCTCCATACTCAACATGGTGTGACCTGCTCGAGCTATGTTTTGAAACAGCAGGCAGCTGGTAAATTCAGACCGGTCATAGCGGGATTTTACACCAGGGTAGCACTTTTTACAGAAGACTCTTACAAAGACGCTTTATAGAGTAACAGAATGGCAAAAGGGAAAAGGGAAAAACGCCATACCACAACCTCAAAATAGCAAATAAATGAGGCAAAAAAATCTCACCAGTTGGGAGAAAAACCCTCAAACAGTGGTGAGAAGGAAATTCCCCAATGTGAAGAAATTCTTCATTTGAATAATGTATGTCTGTATGTATATATGTATATATGTAAATATATACGTGCAGACATGCATATAATTAAATCACTCTTCCCCTGTAACTCCAGCTGCCTGGTGAAGATAACAGGTGACCTCACCATGTCCTTTCCCGCCGGAATCCTGCGAATCTTCACCGCCAACCCCAACGCCCCCGTCCTCAGCTTCCGATTGGTCAACATCGCTCGCGTGGACCACTTCCTGCCCAATCAAAAGCTGCTTTACAAGTAAGCTCCAGAGTGAGGCCCAGAGTAAGCCACGTCTCCAAAACCCTTCAACCTACAAGATAAAGTGCAGTCCGTATGTATTTGGACAGTTGGTAAAATTTAACCTTTTTTTTTCTCAGCCTCATAACGGCTTCCTTGACTGTCATTAGCACAACTGTGGGCCTCATGTTGACAAACAACAATAACAGACTCCAAAGGAAATAAAAAACATAGACTCAAAACTAGATACTGAAAGCTTTTTTATACCTGCACTAAGGCAGTGATTGAATACACCTGACTATTCAGAAGCAGCTGAGAAGCCAACTGTCCAATTACTTTTGGTCCCATAAATGAATATGTCCGATATGGACGTAAATACCCTCAAATGAAAGAGGACAGTCTGCACTTTAACATTTATTGTTTTATTTCAAATCCAATGTGCTGGACCCTTGAGCCAAAAGAACCAATTTGTACCAATTGCCCAAATACGTACGTACTGCACTGTACTTCCCATAAAGTAGAAAGCTGCTATTTCTGTTTGCTTTCTTCAGTGACCCCTCCCAGAATGATCCGGACAACAGGGACTTCTGGTTCAACATGCAGGCCCTGAATCTGTATCTGCAGAGAGAGGCTGAACTCAATCCCCAAGCCTCTTACTATAACGTGACTCTGCTGAAGTACCAGGTGAGATATCCTAGTTGTATTGCGTTCACTTATTATTCACTATGTTAATGTTTATTGATATTGCTGTCAGACCTGGTTTAAATACGTCATTGTTTTAGATTCAAATGAATTTCTAAAATTTGCTGAGCTTGCCTGGTGGAACCTTTTTTAAATATTCTCAAAAAGTGCAAACCCTGCCTTCTGGTCCTCTTGGTTGGCTCAATTGCACCAGGCAAGATGAATCAAGAATAGAAAAGTATTGAATTCAAAATAACCTGATTGCTGTATGCTACGGCAGTAAGTACTTGTATACGGCAGTAAGCATGTATTTCTTGCCAATAAAATAAAAGATGAAGAACTGTTTCCCAACTTTTGTGTGTGCTGACAGTTTTTGTTTCACTCTCCTGTAGTTCTCCTCCCAGGACCCGGGCAGCGCCCCCTTGCTGCTGTCTGCGGAATGCCAGCGCAGTGGCACGGTGACCCGCGTCTCCCTGGACTACCACTGTTGCCCGGCGACCGCTCCGGCAACCCAGCTCACAGGCGTGCAGGTCATGATGGCCCTCGACCACACCGCCACTGACCTGCAGTGCCAGCCCTCGGCCTCATGGTGAGACTTATTGTGTTACTGTGATATTACTATTTAGCATAATATTTATATGTATGCTTTGGCAACAGTTACATTTGAATTTCATGCCAATAAAGCAATTTGAATTTGAGAGGGTAGGAAGGGGGGAGAGAGATAGAGAAAGAGAGAAGGGTGGGGGGCAGAGAGAGTGTAGGGAGGGGGAGAGAGGGAGGGCAGGAAGAAGAGACAGATGGTATGAGCAGGGCCGTCGCTAGTGTGGTGAATAGTGGTGAAGATTCTAGGGGCCCACAGTTTGAGAGGGCCCATGTGTTTTATTAAAAAAGGGGGGCCCAGAATTTCTATCTACACCCCTGGGTAGGAGAGAGGGAGGATGAGGGCAAGGAAAGAATGGAAGAGGAGAGAGGGAGGGGGATATAGAGGTAGAGCAGGAGGGGGAGAGATGGTGGGAGAGGAAGAGGAGGAGAAAGAAGGTAAGAGGGGATAGGAGAGGGAGGGAGATAGAGGTAGGACAGGAGGGGGAGATGGTGGGAGAGGAAGAAGGGGAAAAAGGAAAGAGAATGGAAGGGGGGAGAGCAGGAGAAAGGATATGAAAGAAAGCAAGAGAAAGGGATGATGAGAAAGAAGAGGAAGTAGAGAGGAAGATGGGTAAAAAGGACAGGAGAGACAGACTGAAACAGAAGATAGTAGTTGGTAAGAGGTAGGCGTGATGGGGATTGAGGGAGGGAGTGAAGGAAAGGTTATAAATTAAACCGAACGGACGTGTAGAAAAACTGACACCACTCTTCCTCTCCTTTTCGACAGGAATACGGAGGAGAGACGGTTACTGTGGAAACTGCCGAGCCTATCCCCCACCAACCACAGCAAAGGTCACTCTTTCATCTCCCAGTCAGTCACACGTATAAATGTCCTTGCTTCTTCCTGAATCCTCCCACAGCCACAGAGGCTGATTAGAAACAGGAATATCTCCTCCCTCCGACGATCCCTTTTTCTCCCAGGGTCTGAATCCGCGTGGGCAACGCCAGTAAAGTGTAATTAGCATAAACGCGCACGGCGTGTGGGCGAGAGAGGGGGCGGCGGAAGACGGGAGATATTAATACGCGCCTCGTTTTTTCGGTTGTGACGCGCTTTGTGCGGGAGGGTTCCGGCGGAGAGGAGTTTTTAATCGGGTCTTCCGCCCCCCCCCCCAGGCTCAGGGACGCTGTGCGCCAGCTGGCAGTGTCTGGAGGTGCCCCGCGGGCCCCCGCCCAGCCTCCTGGTGCAGTTTGTGGGGTCCGGGGCCACCCTGTCGGGCATGGACGTGCAAGTGGTGGGAGGCCGGTACCGCATGTCGCTGGTGAAGAAGAGGTTCGCCACAGGTAAACGGACACACACACACCCACACACTCTCACACACACTCTCACACACACTCTCACACACACTCTCACACACACTCTCACACACACTCTCACACACACTCTCACACACTCTCTCACACACTCTCTCACACACTCTCTCACACACTCTCTCACACACTCTCTCACACACTCTCACACACACTCTCACACACACACCCACACACTCTCTCACACACACACACACACACACACTCACACACAGACACACACCCACACACACTCACACACATTTATTTATAAACCTTTATTTATACATAGTTGGTTGAGTGCGCACGCTTGCTCTTTTGCACACACCCACGCACACGCTCACAGCCATGCAGACTACACACAGCTTGTGGAAAACCTGCAAACGCACACACACACAAATTCACTCATGCGGAGTTCACCAGCATCACTACACACAGCTTGTGGAAAACCTGCAAATGCACACACACACACACATTCACTCATGCGGAGTTCACCAGCATCACAACACACAGCAGGAGGAAAACCTGCAAACACACACACATTCATACGCAGCTGTGCAGCCCACACCAGCACAACACAGCATGGGTAACACCTACAAATGTGCACACACTTCTCCCGAGTCGTTCAGGATTTTACAAAAACTACTCACGGTGAGATGTGTGGGGTCATTTGTAGGACAGCCAACATGAGCCATTTCCTGGTCTCCCCATGCAAGTGGGGGTTCAATTCCCTACCATGACACCTTCTGAGCTGTGATTTCGTAAACCTCTTTACATTCTCCTCTTGGAATAAAGCAAAACATACAAAAGGCAGGCAGACTGACCACTCTCCTTTTGATAAAAAACTGACAATGAAACTTGTCTTAGACTTTGTTGGTTTGGTAAAGTATTTTCAATATGAACACTAAGGTATACATGAATGTAGAGAAGCTAGAGCAGTGGTCTTCAACCCTGGTCCTGGAGAGCTATAGGGTCTGCTGGTTTTCGTTATTACCCTACACTTAATTATCAGCTGATAATTATCAACTCACCTTAACGGGTTACCTGGGTCTCAACATGGTGCTGATTTTAAGGTGAAAGCAAAAACCAGCAGACCCAGTAGCTCTCCAGGACCAGGGTTGGAGAGCACTGAACTTGAGTGTTTCTCTCTCTCTGTTCTGCAGGGAAGTACATGGCCGGCTGCTCGATCTGAGCGGAAGAAAAGCCTCCTGGGAGCTTTCAGAATCCAAACGCACTTTCGTTTATTTCCTCCGGACTCCACCAGGAGCCCAAAACCCAGATCAAGGGACCATCACACACCGAGGACGTCACGTCCACTGTCCCACTACCCGGTCCCCACCTTGTGAGGGGGGGGGGGACATGCACTTACCTGGGACCATCACACAAAAACTAGTACTTACCTAGAGTTTTTCTTCATTGGCTCACAGTTCAGAAACCCTGCCCCTTCTTTGTGAGAGTGTACTTAATTATTTTTCTTGTGCTTTAAGCAATGTGAATTGTGTGTGCCTTGGGTGAAGATCTTGACTTGGGGGAAACCATGGATGTAACCAATTGGCATGGACTAAGGAATGTGTACATACAAATATGTCTCATACATATGTACCTGGACTGGAATTGCCATGAAAACTGCATTTTTTAAATATTTATATATTGCAAAAGGTAGATGCAGTAGTTAGTTACGCAGATGTGTCTGGGTTGTAGAGTACGTGTGAAGTTCTCATCATGCAGGCAAATCGTGTGAATCGGTGAAAGATTCGTTCAGGTGAGACTAATAAAACTGCCCATTTTTTTCAAAGACAACATTTAAATGTTACCCTTTTTTTTTTTTTTTTTGCCCAAGCAGAAATTTCATCTGTTTTTTTGTTTTTATTTACACCAATTTATTTAGACAGTGCGACTGGTACAAAATACAATTCAAATGGTTGCAGACCACTGTCAGCCTTCCAGCAAGTAAAGTGTAGTCAAGAACAGGTTGTAAAAATAAACATTCAACATACTCAGAGTAAGAATCAGAACTAGACCAGTAGAAAATAAACCATCATCCCAGGTTTTAAACAGCATTAAAAAACATTACGTTCAATTACATTAAGAAACGATGTTCCCCCTTTGACTAGTGCAAGCTAAAACACAAAGGCTGTTTTGGTAATGACAAAACATGAGGAAAATGGTTAAATTATTCTCTGCACATTAAAGTAGTGTTCATAAATAGCCATGTCAGGAATCTGCCTGAACGATATGTGGGAAGGGTCTCTGGAACTGAAAACTGAAGGTCAGGTCTCTGACCTTTTAGAACAACCTGCTGTGTTTTAGCCTGTCGTACCCTTAAAATGGCGTGTGATTTCCCGCTGTGCAGTTAGCCAGCCTGCTGTTAGCCCGCCGCGGGTTTACCCTGCAGCAGACATAGCCTGTCGCGCAGTTAGCTAGCAGTACAGTTCATTTATGTGTAGCGGCTAACCTACAGTACAGTTAACCTGCTGTGTGGCTTCACACTGTATGGTTAGCCTGCCATATGGCTGTGTAGTCTAGTCATTTCATGTGAGGGAGAGATGGCCTCAGTTACTACTGTAAATTCTTCAACAGCTCAAGATACATGTACAGTACAAACATTTGCGTTTGGTTTTATAAACCCCTTTCACCCTTTACTTCATATTAGACAGTTGCTACACTACATGGACCATGTATAAAAGGAAATTTAGAACAAAGGCTATTCCAGCCTTTCGGTTTACTATAGCGGGTGCGGTTCAACTTCGCATAGAATACAGGAGACATGAACTTTCTGAACTTCCTTTTGAGCCCCCAAATAAATGTTTCATGTTATTTATTTTTAATTTTTTTAAGAGGAAGGGCTTGGCGCCCTCGATAGCTGACTGACGGGTTTGAACAGAACCGGGAGAAACGGGCCCACCCACTGGAGACCCTGCCAACACAGGAGAGGCGTCGTCTGGAAACAGCGATGAGCACAGAGCACACAGCCAATGAGAATTCCCAGACGTGTGGACAGGGAGAACGCAGAGTCCTCCCACCGAGCGGGCGGGCGAGCTGTCGGCTCACAAGGCCCGGGGGGACAACCGTGCTTCGGAACCTTCCGGAGTGCAGTGTCACACCCCCAGAGGTGTGGGGGCAGGGGCTGGTATTACTGTGTGTAGCTGTGTGAAGCAACCATCCACCCATCACCTAAGCTACAAGGTGATGTGTGGATGGAGGCTCTGAAACCATACATTTCTATGTGTGGTTTCTATAAACATCAAGAGGCACAGCAGAGGCCGGAGTTTCTGTGGGTGTGGGGGGGAGGAGGGAGTTAATATCTCATAAAGGCACTGGAGCAGCACTACAGCACAGCTGGAAAAGTGCCACTCAAAGAGGCCACGTGTGTCCTGCTGAACTTCAGGTCTGTGCCAAGTTCTTCCGTTCACGATGTAAAACTCAGCCTGGGAAATGGACCGAGGCTGGAGCGTTACTGTCCAGCTAAGACAAAATGTCCTCACAACATTAGTGAAATGTGTGGTCGCCGTTATAACTTTGCCACAACACTGTAGCAGTTTTGTATTAGCTGGCCTGTAACCCAGAAACGCCCAGAATCTTCCAACAAGAGTTGTTTCCCCCCCCCCGTAAAGGTATCGAAAGCTCCCGTCAGGGGAACTTGAAAAGTACGCAGTGTCCTGAATGCGTGACTCGACTTGGGTGGTGGCGGGATGTGTGTGTGTGGGGGCTCAGATCTCCTGTAGCGAGTGGTTCATCTCGATCCTCTCCCTCTTGACCGGTAGTTCCCCGGGGAGCCCAGAAACGTCTCCGTTGCTGCTCAGCTCCCCAATATCGCCGGTGAAGTGAGACGTGTCTGTCAGAGGAGAGACGGGAGGCCGTGAGGGTGGTGTTCCTCTGCAAGTCACTGTGACTCATTTCATGCTCTAACGTTATTGAAATTGAACCAAGCTAGAGATTTATTTTTATTTAACTGGGAAGTCAAAATCTCTTTTTCAAGGGAGACCAGCCCAGGACAGCAATACATACAATTAGTATTGTTTTACATACTAATATATATAAAACAAAACACATGTGGGCTAGTCAGCCAGTTAACTAGCTAGCTTGTTTACTCGCTTGGGTTTTGTGCTTGGCAACAATAGCCAATAAATATTGCTAACAAATAAATAAGCAGTGCAAATGTCTGCGACAGGCATATTGCCTTTGGAGTGGCGTTAGCGTGATCTAGCTAGCTGGCTAGCTGGGAGGCTGGATATGCCAAATGAGAAGAGGCCGGTGACGTGTGATTGGCTGAAGGGGAGGGTGGGAGCGAGATGACTGAGTCTGGGGAGGTTATAGATAATATACTCCAAGTGCAAATCAAAATGACCTACACTGAACTTCATGCTGATGAAATTGGCAGACTGTGGAAAATGAATGTGGCTTTCATGCAAGAGCTGGACTCCTTACCTTTATCCATGAGGGTCATTGAGCTGAGGTCACTGAACTGTAATAGAGAAGAGAACAGACCGTCAATCAAATATGACCCGGTACCCGCACATTATGCCACCACTCGAAGAACAATTTAAAAGTTGATCCCACATCTGAACTTTTTCAGTTTTTATTTAGATCTTATTATTACTTTAATCGAATGGTCAAAGTGACACTATGGCCAGCGGCACTAACTCAAAACTTGGCAAAAGTCCCAGGAGAGAATGGGATTCTAAATGATGGGTTTCCTGAATCTGCTTGACTGCTATGCATCATTCTAAGTGACATAAAGGCCATTTCTACATGTACATCAGAAGTGTTCAACGTCGTCCTCCTAAACTGCAAGGACAGCAACTTTAAACCAATGAGCAGTAAATCTGGACTTTTCAGGTAAGATTTTTGACAGTTCAAAAGTAAGCCAGTCACCAGAAGTCAGCATGTAGATGATCGTGAACCGTTACTCTCAAACCTGCAGAGGCTAAATAATGGAATTCACGGTCATGGCTATCTGCTTTGTGTGCCAATAGGTAACTCTTGCTACTGATGGAATGTTTGGAAAATATCAGTTTAAATTTTACAATGCCAACTCCAATTTCTCTGCCAATCATTTAGGATTAAACTGATATTTTTTCAGAATATTTCCATTGGTTTGCATTAATGACATTTTGGACACCACGCCTACCCTACCAATACTGCAGACCACTCAACAATAAAGTTGACCAATTTTTATGGGTACAATACTCCACAGACCTGGGTCTAAATACGTAATTGTTTTGGATTCAAATGTTTCTCTGTGCTTTACTTACTGAGCTTGTCTGAACAATTAGACCTACGAAATGCTCTCAAAAATGGCAAACCCTGCCTTCTGAACCTCTTGGTTGGCACCAATAGCACCAAACAAGATCAATCGAGCACAGAAAAATATTTGAATCCAAAACAAAGACATATTTGATCCAGGTCTGCAACACTCGTTACCACTGGAAACGTCACACAACATACTGAATGGACATTCCAAAGTGGAATAAACGCAAGTAATGTATGCTAGCCGCATAGCGTAGCACTCCGCTGCATGAATCATCCCCCTGACCCTCACCTCTCCCATGACGGCGATGGGCGTCTCGCCGGTTGCCTGGGCGACGCGGTGCTCCACCAGGTAGAACATGTACTCGTCGTAGAGCAGGCGGATGAGGTGGAAGGAGCCGAAACTGGCGGCGCTGCGTAGGGTCAGGTCCCGGATCACCATGGAGCTGTGGGGGTGGAGGGGTGGTGAGGCGTGTGAGTGTGTGTGTGTGTGTGTGTGTGTGTGTGTGTGTGACTCAAGGACTTTTACACACAGCATGAGATGAGACCAGCACACTCTCAACATAAAAAAACCTGGGCAATATTTCATATACACCTGTCGAGAGTTGGCGACTTGGAAAATGATTTGTTTTATTTTCAAGAGCTTCAAGTCATTCTTGCATTTCGTTTTTCACTTTGTGAGCTTTCAAGGATTTTGCAGGGACACGTGGCCTGAATGGTTAAATGGGTGTACCTGTAGAAGGACCATTTGAGCAGGAACTGGCGCGCTGCCTTGGGGAAGCTGGGGCTGCCCTCGTGGGGCTTGAGGACCTGGTTGACCACGCTGTCCAGCCACAGTGCCCACTGGTCCAGAGAGCTCTGTTGCTGCAGCGTCACCTTAAAGTCCTGCTCCAGACGCTGCACCATGGCCTCGTTACACTGGCACACCCACGAGGCCTGCTCCTGCAGCACAACACACACACAGCCTGAGGATACGACACACACACACACACACACACACACACACAGCCTGAGGATACGACACACACACACACACACACACATACATACACACACATACACACACAGCCTGAGGATACGATACACTTACACACACACTCACACACAGCCTGAGGATACGATACACACTCACACACACACACACACACACACACACACACACACACAGCCTGAGGATACAATACACACACACACACACACACACACACACACAGCCTGAGGATACGATACACACACACACACACAGCCTGAGGATACGACACACACACACACACAGCCTGAGGATACACACACACACACACACACACACACAGCCTGAGGATACAATACACACACACACACACATATACACACACAGCCTGCGGATACAATACACACACACACACACACACACACAGCCTGAGGATACAATACACACACACACACACATATACACACACAGCCTGCGGATACAATACACACACACACACACACAGCCTGAGGATACAATACACACACACACACACACACACACAGCCTGAGGATACACACACACACACACACATACACACACAGCCTGCGGATACAATACACACACACACACACACACACACACACACAGCCTGAGGATACAATACACACACACACATATACACACACAGCCTGCGGATACAATACACACACACACACACACACACACACAGCCTGAGGATACAATACACACACACACACAGCCTGCGGATACAATACACACACACACACACACACACACACACACACACACACACACACACACACAGCCTGTGGATACAATACACACACACACAGCCTGAGGATACAATACACACACACACACACACACACACACACACACAGCCTGCGGATACAACACACACACACACACAGCCTGAGGATACAATACACACACACACACACACAGCCTGAGGATACGACACACACACACACACACACACACACACACACACACACACACACACACACACAGCCTGAGGATACAATACACACACACACACACATATACACACACAGCCTGCGGATACAATACACACACACACACACATATACACACACAGCCTGAGGATACAATACACACACACACACACACACACACACACACACACACACACACACAGCCTGAGGATACAATACACACACACACACACACACACACACACAGCCTGAGGATACACACACACACACACACACACACAGCCTGAGGATACACACACACACACACACACACAGCCTGAGGATACACACACACACACATACACACACAGCCTGCGGATACAATACACACACACACACACACACACACACAGCCTGAGGATACAATACACACACACACACACACACACACATATACACACACAGCCTGCGGATACAATACACACACCCACACACACACACACAGCCTGAGGATACAATACACACACACACACAGCCTGCGGATACAATACACACACACACACACACACAGCCTGTGGATACAATACACACACACACAGCCTGAGGATACAATACACACACACACACACACACAGCCTGCGGATACAACACACACACACACACAGCCTGAGGATACAATACACACACACACACACACACACATACACATACACACACACACAGCCTGAGGATGCAATACACACACACACATATACACACACACACAGCCTGTGGATACAATACACTTAAACACACACATGCACACACACACATATACACACACAGCCTGAGGATACAATACACCCACACACACACACACAGCCTGAGGATACAATACACTTACACACACACACGCACATATACACACACAGCCTGAGGATACAATACACACACACACACACATACACACAGGCTGAGAAAACAACAGCCACAGACACACTGAGAAAATAACACACAGCCTGAGGATGCCACCCACACACTCGCAGGCAGCACGTTGTGCAGACCGTGGTTCAGGCTTGTGTGACGGATTACCTGCACGTTGGTGAAGTCCACTCGGTTGAGGTCGCTGAGCATCTGGTTAATCTGCGAGGTGTTCTGCAGTACAGCGCGGGCCGCTTGAGCCAGGTGATTCAGAGATGTGTACCTGCGCAACGTCTGCGCAAACGCACTCACTACCGCCACCTGCAGCCAGAAGGAAGAGGGCTCAACGCACGCTAACGCTACCACAGGAAACACACTGCCGCATCTCACACGCTAATGCTACCATAGGAAACACACTGCAGTGTCTCATACGCTAACACTACTACAGGAAACGCACTGCAGCGTCTCACATGCAAACGCTACCACAGGAAACGAACTGCAGCGTCTCACATGTTAACGCTGTCACAGGAAACACACTGCCGCATCTCACACGTTAACGCTGTCACAGGAAAAGCACTGCAGCGTCTCACACGCTAACGCTACCACAGGAAACACACTGCAGTGTCTCAGATGCTAACGCTGTCACAGGAAACGCACTGCAGTGTCTCACACGCTAACGCTACCACAGGAAACACACTGCAGTGTCTCACACGCTAACGCTGTCACAGGAAACGCACTGCAGTGTCTCACACGCTAACGCTGTCACAGGAAACACACTGCAGCGTCTCACACGCTAACGCTACCACAGGAAACGCACTGCAGTGTCTCACACGCTAACGCTGTCACAGGAAACGCACTGCAGTGTCTCACACGCTAACGCTGTCACAGGAAACGCACTGCAGCGTCTCACACGCTAACGCTGTCACAGGAAACACACTGCAGTGTCTCATACGCTAACGCTACCACAGGAAACACACTGCCGCATCTCACATGTTAACGCTGTCACAGGAAACACACTGCAGTGTCTCATACGCTAACGCTACCACAGGAAACGCACTGCAGTGTCTCATACGCTAACGCTGTCACAGGAAACGCACTGCATTCGGTCTCATGCTAATGCGATCACAGGAAACACACTGCAGCGTCTCACACGCTAACGCTACTACAGGAAACACACTGCAGTGTCTCACACGCTAACGCTGTCACAGGAAACGCACTGCAGTGTCTCACACGCTAACGCCGTCACAGGAAATGCACTGCATTCGGTCTCATGCTAATGCGATCACAGGAAACGCACTGAACGCGGTCTCACACACTTACACAGTCACATGAAACACACAGCGTGTCATCTCAAACGGCAAAACCGTGCCAGAAATCACACCGCACGCCGTCTCACACGCCAACTCTGTCCCAGAAATCGCGTGGACGACAGATAAGTGAGCACACACCGCGTCAGGGATGCCAGGCGGGGACAGAGGGGGGGACGGGTACCTTGGTACGAACAATCTCCTGGGGGAAGTGGCTCATGGCTGCGGTCAGCCAGGACTCCAGGCTCTTGGCGAAATTGCGGATGGCTTGGGTGAGAGTGCCTGGGGTGGGCGACAAAGAACACGGAGCGGCGCTAGAACCAACCGGTCCAATAAACCCGTATTTCACATTGCATTCACTTCCTGAGCAGGTGCCCGATCGGCGGCGTGTCTTATCCAGTTACACGGCCGAACGCACGGCTAAGCAGCACCTGACCGCTCGAATCACGTCAGTGTGCAAAACCCAAGAAGAAGAGATGCACAAACTGAAAGGGTAGCGGTTTTTGGGAAGGATAACAAGGCTATCCTTTTGTGATAGTGTTATAGGTATAGCTGGGTAAACAGTTTATCGGTGTAGCGGTATTTACTTTGGCTACAATACAAACTGTTGGTTGGAGAGGTTAACATTATGCTTTTTGATGATAAACTGGCCTTCTGTGTGGACTTGGTGATACTGCACTTTATTCCTGAGAGCTAACGTGATATTCTCCACTTATGTACATAATTCTCAGTAAGTGTAAGTAGGAGGAAGGTAATGTAATATAGCTAGTTAGTTCTGTTGATGAACTTCAAACAAATAAATTATATAAAAATATATTGACATGACCAAGTTAAAAAACAGTGGGTCCAAACAATATACAATCGTTATCTTTGCTAATACATATGTTTTTAATGAATAATAATGTTCCAAAACACATGCACAAGATTTTCTCATCTTTGTTTTGAAAAAGTAATCTAAGGTCTTGACAGTTATGCTTGAATTTTGCAAGTTTCTTGGGTCTGGGGTTAGAATAGTACATGTTCATTTTGTATAACATTGTCACAAAGGCACACGCTGTTCAGGTGGCATGCGGCTCCACTTCACTAGTTCAGTCCACAATCTGAGATGACAAAGGGGAACCTTGTGAATGTAACCCGCAGACTGTCCTCAATACGAGGTCTATTATTTGTGTAAAGTGGATGTACGTGAGAACATGCATGACAGTTGAAGCTGGTAATATAAGAGACTGGAAAATAGACCAGGAAGTAGAGCAGGGATACTCAATCTTGCTTAGAAGGGGCCGGTGTGGGTGCAGGCTATTGTTCCAACCAAGCAGTTACACACCTGATTTTTACTTAAAGGGGCTCTTTCTATTCTCTTATGTTTCACCTCCTAATTCCATGAGTTGCTCCTTTCCCTGCCCCTAGCTCCACTCACCGGGAGAGCCAGGAATAAGAGGAGAGAAAACAAAGTGAAATCGAGAAAATGCGAATTAGAATTAAAATGGAATGTCCTTGCTCCTTCAAATGACACTTCAAAGCCATATAGTGTATGCATGGCAAATGGGGAGAGGTGGATCCACAGGTTGATCATTTATACGTCACGCATTCAGAAAAAGCTTTTTCTTCGCTCAAGAAACGTTCGGGAGCCACCTTACTTCCAGCTTCTGCCTCTTCAAAGGAACATTTAATTTAATTAAAGATGGTGGACCTTCATCGATTTCCATGTCAGGCAAAGAAAGGGAGGTGACAAATAAGCAATTGGAAAGAGCCCAAGGTCCTTAGCAAAGACTAATGGTTAATTGGTAGAATGAGGTGTGTAATTGCTTGGTTGGAACAAAAGCCTGCACCCACACCAGCCCTTTCTGGGAGAGACTGAGGCTATGGTCGAAACTGCATACTTAGCACTACAATTCAATGAAAACAAGCCTGAAATTTAGTGCAGGTAGTATGCTATTATGCGGTTCTGGATGCAGCCTCAGTATCCCTGAAGTAGAGAAAGCAGGGGAGAAGCTGTGGAAGGTGAGACGGAAAGTAAGATGGCGGAGAACGGGCACTGACTGGGAACGGGGCGGAGCACGTCGGGAATGAGGATCTCCACCAGGGCCTGGTACAGGACGTGGTCACAGCTCCGCATCCACTGCATCACCGGCTCATACCGGCACAGGGCCACCAGCTGCTCCTGGGACAGGGGCCCCTCCGCTTCCCCCTCGCTGCACAGCGACAGACAGCCTCAGCTCGCTGCATGCTTACCCGCTAAGTTAGTCACAACCAGTCACAGCCCTGCAAGTTATGGTCACAACCAGTCACAGCCCTGCAAGTTACGGTCACAACCAGACACAGCCCTGCAAGTTACGGTCACAACTAGACACAGCCCTGCAAGTTACGGTCACAACCCTGCAAGTTATGGTCACAACCAGTCACAGCCCTGCAAGTTACGGTCACAATCAGTCACAGCCCTGCAAGTTACGGTCACAACCAGACACAGCCCTGCAAGTTACGGTCACAACCAGACACAGCCCTGCAAGTTACGGTCACAACCAGACACAGCCCTGCAAGTTACGGTCACAATCAGTCACAGCCCTGCAAGTTACGGTCACAACCAGACACAGCCCTGCAAGTTACGGTCACAACCAGACACAGCCCTGCAAGTTACGGTCACAATCAGACACAGCCCTGCAAGTTACGGTCACAATCAGTCACAGCCCTGCAAGTTACGGTCACAACCCTGCAAGTTACGGTCACAACCAGACACAGCCCTGCAAGTTACGGTCACAACCAGACACAGCCCTGCAAGTTACGGTCACAATCAGTCACAGACCTGCAAGTTACGGTCACAACCCTGCAAGTTATGGTCACAACCAATCACAGCCCCGCAAGTTACAGTCATGACCAATCACAATCCTGCAAGTTCATCATTACCAGTCATAGCCCAGCAAGGTAGTTACGAAACAGATCCTCCACATATGTTACTGTCGCAACAGACCTCTTAAGTTACAGTCACAATCATACACAGTCCTGTATAGAGTTACAACCGTAACAAACAGCCCTGAGTATTACAGCCGTAACCAAACACTAAAAATACACATTACCCTTCAAGCAAACTTAAATTAAGTTATGACAAACAGATAATCCTCTGGACAAATTCAAATTACTATCACAATCACAGCCCTGTATGCCAGTCACAACCAATCACAGCCCTGTAAGTTACAGTGTCAGGCAATCACAGCCCTGTGAATAACAGTCACAGTCCCGCAAGTTAGTCTCAAAACATAGACCCAGAAGTTAGTGAAACCACCATGTATGTTGAATTTGAATGTGGTGTATGCTAAGTATTACTTGTTTTTGTAGTATGCGCATTACTTTATTTATTTATTATTAAGTCTTCATAAAAAATACACACTTCAATGCAGATTGCTCATCATAGTATCAGTGACATGTGCGGTGTACACTGCGATGTGACTGAGTGGATCAGAAGCAGGCCTGCGTGCATTTGTGTGAGTGAGATAATGTGCTGAATGAGTGACAGTATTATTCACAGAATCATTCTCTAGTTCAGAAGGTTCTCTTCCCATGCTGCAATGGGAATGGAGTGTATGAAACCAATAGCATTTGCTGCAGGGAGAGCAGGAGCTGAAGATCAGTGCAGTCTCACCTGCTAGGCAGAGGGGTGCCTCTGTCACTAGATGGTGCTGCTGAACACCAGAAGGTCTGCCACAGCTTCTCGATGTAGTGGAACTGCAGGTTCATCACCACGTCCAGAGTAGCCTGGGAGGGCACACAAACACACACAATTACATACTAATCTTTATTTGGATAGCACTTCTCAAAACAGTGTTACAAAGTGCTTTACACAGAATGAAATACAATGTGATTCAAATACAAAACACGCACATATAAAAAAGGTACAAAGAATAACAGAATAAGCAAGCTAAAAGCAGCATAAAAGAAGAATAAAAGGGGAATAAAATAAATAAACCAAGACTAAAAGAATGAAAATGCTATCCAATAAAAGTACATTTTAAAGGAATACTATGCAGAATTGTAGGCCTCGATGCAACCCATTGTTTACATAGATAAGAAATGTCTACGCTCCCCATTTTCGACCCTGCGCGTTGACACTCCCAAGATGATTCTGGCTGTTGTGGACTACGGTGTGATAGCAATGAGCCAATAAAACCAGGGTCTAATACGATTCGTAAAACATCTGCTTTAATAGTCGCTTTCCACACAAGCCATGTCGCTAGCTTTTTAACTGACGTTAAATTAGTGGTGATACTAGCTATTGCCAACACAAATACATTTCAGTCAGCTCTAGCAAACCTGCCTGAAAGGGAGCACAATAGTTTAACATAAGCATGCATACTCACAAACGCATAATTAAATTGTCGCTTATATATTTATCAAATACCTCAAGTCTGGGAGTCCTGTCAAGGGCAAGAAATAAGGCGGTAGAATCTCCCAAAAATATAAGCAATAGTTCTGCGTAGTGGGACCCAGCAATTATGGCCCGCCAGCTGAAGTACGAAACAAATATAATTGGCTAATAATGGCAGCTATCTACTGTAATGCTACCGAACGCTAGCCAGCCCTTTAACGGTTAGCCACCAAGGCTAATTTCTCGCAAACCTAACTCAACACTGTAGTAGCCAATACATACACGTCTCCTCTTGTCCTGCTTCTGGATCATAGAACATATGAGTTCAGTGTATTGGACAAATGCTTTTCAGATGCAGCACAAAAATTAAAAAACGCCCAGAAGCTGCCCGAGGAGTTTTTAGAATGACAAATTAAAGTAGACAAGCAAGGTATTGGGCAGAAGTGAACACAGACACAGGTTGTCAGTGTATCACAGTAATGACTGAGCATGTTTGTTTTATGATATTTTCAAGGTGAAAATCCTGCATAGTATGCCTTTAAGAAGTGATTTAAAAGACTGAGCCAGGTTCATATTCCCAGACAGGCTGCTCCAAAGCACTGGAAGCCTAAGAGCCGATCACCCTTGACTTTAGACTTTGGAGTCACAGTATCGCACAGGTAGAATCACGTTCCCCTGTCAGCATTACATAAGACATAACTTAATACATGCTTTCACATGGACTGTTATGTACTGTCTGTACTATATACACTCAGGGAGCACTTTATTAGGTATTTATTAGTTATTTTTCTAATAAAGCTTCTGCTGCTGTAGCCCATCCACTTGAAGGTTTGACGCATTGTGTGTTCAGATATGCTCTTCTGAATGCTACTGTTGTAATGTGAGGTTATTTGCATTACTGTCACCTTCCTGTCAGCTTTGACCAGTCTGGCCTTTCTCGGTTGACTTCTCTCATGAACAAGGAGATTTTGCCTGCAGAACTGCTGCTCATTGGATGTCTTTTTGTTTTTCGCACCATTCTCTGCAAACTCTAGAGACTGTGAAAATCCAAAGAGATCAGCGGTTTCTCAGATACTCAAACCACCCTGTCTGGCACCAACAATCATTCCAAGTCACATTTCTTCCCCATTCTGACATTTGGTCTGAAAAACAGCTGAACCTCTTGACCATGTCTGCATGCTCTCACCCATTTAGTTGCTCCCTCTTATCTCCTTCTGACTTCTCTTTATGTTTTCACACCGAATGGAAACTTTGTTTTAGCAGCCTGGTGCAAGAGCACCTCCACAGTGACCACACATTCCTCCTCAGAGAGTCTGACCTCTAGCTTACAGAGCGCAGGGCAAATGGATGCCCCGCGTCACTGACAGCCCCCTGACAAATACAACGCACCTGCAAAGTCAGGCCCAAACGCTGGAACAGGCCACGCTTTTCATAGGCCTGTTCACTTCAAAGGAGAGTCAAAGACACACAGCGCCCAAAAAGGCTATCAACGTGAGGACTGCCAGAGCGACACACGTTCAAACCCTTTCACACACAGGCATGTACACAACAATAACACTAATAGCACACTCTGTGTTCGAGTGAATTAACTTGTAGATGTCCTATGGTCTGGCGGCACGGATGGTGCAGTAGGTAGCACTGCCGCCTCACAGCAAGGAGGTCCTGGGTTCGAATCCCCGTCGGCCTCTCTGTGCGGAGTTTGCATGTTCTCCCCGTGTCTGCGTGGGTTTCCTCTGGGTACCCCGGTTTCCTCCCACAGTCCAAAGACATGCAGGTTAGGCTGATTGGAGAATCTAAATTGCCCATAGGTATGAGTGTGTGAGTGAATGGTGTGTGTGCCCTGCGATGGACTGGCGACCTGTCCAGGGTGTATTCCTGCCTTTCGCCCAATGTATGCTGGGATAGGCTCCAGCCCCCATGCGACCCTGTTCAGGATAAGCGGGTTAGGATAATGAATGAATGAATGTCCTACGGTCTTAATCCCGTTTTCCTGGTCAAATTACTACAAACGTATCTCTTTACTAATTATCTCCCCACCTCAACCGGCTAAACAGTCCAATACACTTTCGCAACTGACCTACCTGGTTCAAATAAATTAGGTATTTTTTTAAGACTGACAGAAGAAACCTGTGGTCATCAAATTCCATTCAGTTAACACTCGTCTAAGGCGTAAAATTCACAAGTTTGAAAGCAGTAAATGTAATGATTCCGAAGGAGGTTTCAAACAAGAGATTTGTTCCACTACTGGCCTGCTAATGCTACCAAAAGCTTTGCCCAAAGGAGCAGATTTATGAGTTCCACTCGCTTCAACCCAGATCTAACTGGAGCTCACTGGCATCGAACATTCCTCATGCCACGTTTAAAAGCTTGTTCTTTCCAACACGGTCCAAGGCTGCTACACAGAACACTCCATCTCCATACTGTCAGATTGGGCTGGAAATTATCACAGACAATTAGATTACAGCATCCATATGATGCAAACCAGCAAGCCTGCACAATGTCTACTAAAAACTCACACAGAGAACAAAATCCAATTTCATTCGATTTTATTTCTATGGCGACTCAAACATGCAGCCCTTCTCATGACGACACTTTACAGGAACACAGGAAAGACCTGGCCTGCACCCCAGAAATAAAAATACCAGCAAGCAACGTACTTCTCCCTTCACAAAACCCATTATAAAAAAAACACTTAAACAGAGGCGAGGAAACAACACTTTCTGGTGGGAAGACATCTCAGGACAAGCCCAACTTAGAGGGAAGCCCATCCTCTGCTGGCCAGCACAGTGTCAGGATTTTAGCCGGGCGAAATGGAAATGGGAAATATAATTTTAATAATCTTAGTTTAATAATCGTTGTGGTTGGTGGATTTACGGCCCAGGGTATTAGACTAGATCTGTCTTGTCACTAAAAGGTAAAAAGAAGAAGAAGAAGAGGATGATGCATCTACACAGAACAGGGAGCCAGAGACCTTTGTTTATAACATCAGCAAGGCCCTTAGTCATTAGCAGACCCAGGACTATGAACGTTATGTTTCGTCCTCCAAATTGAATTGTCATATTTTTTTTCAAACGATTCTGGAACCACATCCGCAAAAGCACGGCCCTGTTCTAGCAGAAACGCGTACCGCGAGGAGGGCTCGGAACACGTAGCGTTACAACTTTTCCGTCAGGCAGCAGGTGTTTTGCTTGGCCGTCCAGACGAGGCCTTGGAGAGCCGTGCAAGCCTGTCTCTATTAGCTGTAATCCTCTCCAGACGCGGGCCATCTGGCAGGACGTTTGGCCGAACCTCGGCAACGCAGGCGCGCAGTTCCTGTGATGTATCGTCGCTTTCCCACCCCCCCCCCCCCCCCCTCTCCGTCCGTCTCCATGGCAGCCTTATTTACAGCTGCCGCCGGCGACGGTTCAAACGCGGAACTCGGAGCTCTCGCCAGAGTTTGAGCAAGCCCCCGACTTTTGACCCCGCGCGGATGAATGTGCGCTCAAAACAAATAGGTGAAGGTACTATATCACTGCCGTGGCAGTGCACAGAGCTGTTATTGAGCAATATACTGAGCTAAAGCAAACGTAGGCGCCCTCAAGAACTGAATGCCATTTAACACGAGCAACAACTGAAACAGTGCTGCAAATGAGACAGGGCATGCAAAGTCAAGACAAAGAGAAATTAAGTGTCCAGGAGATAAAACACATACACACACACACACTCACACACACTCAAAACACACACTAGCACAAGTACACACACACACACACACACACATTCAAAACACACACTAGCACAAGCACACATACACATCCTAATGCACACATATGCACAAACGCACACAAACACATGTACACATGCTCGCAATCAAACACAAACACGCATAACTCTCGTACGCACACAGAAAATTGTGATATTCTGGGACAAAGCTAGATAAGCAGGGAATGTCAGAGGGCTGAAGGAGGATATATTATCTGATTATCCATTACAGAAAATCCAGGGCGAGATTGTGGTCTGGATCCCATCAACATTTGCCCCTCATTTCTTCTGCACAGAAACGGTTAGGAGAAGCCGGTCTGGGGACGGCTGAACTGGCTGAACCCATGTCAGGACGAAAGCTGACAGGACCCAGGCCTGTGTGTGTGTGTAGTGATTTGGGTGCCTGGGGTTGGGTGGAGTGGGGGTTAACGCCGTACCTCACAGTGGTCCCTGTACAGGTTCTGCAGTTTTTTCAGGTCGTTCGCCACGATGCCGTCGGGAAGGGGGTGGGAGCCCGGGTCCGGCGTGGGGAACGGGGGCAGGACATGGGACACATCTGCCAGAAAGAAAAAAGAAAAAAGTGGTCCTCACTCCTGATCCTGTTGAGTCACGGGGTGTGCTGGCTTTTGTTGTTACTCAGCACTTAATTGATCAATTAAAGCAGTTAATTACATAGTTAGTTCACGTGGTGAAAACAAAGACCAGCACAGCCTGCAGCTCTCCAGGACCAGGAGTGAGGAACAGTGGGATAAACCCACACTAACAAAACACTGAAATGGGAGAAGCAGGTGGTTTCCGACCACCCAGGCCAACCATTTCTAGCACTGTTAGTGAACTAAAAACAGGCTGTGCTGAACCCTGTACTGAATACAGAACCCTGTACTGAAGCCTGAACTGAAGCCTGTACTGAATACTGAAGCCTGTACTGAATACAGAACCCTGTACTGAAGCCTGTACTGAAGCCTGTACTGAATACTGAAGCCTGTACTGAATACAGAACCCTGTACTGAAGCCTGTACTGAAGCCTGAACTGAATACAGAACCCTGTACTGAAGCCTGAACTGAAGCCTGTACTGAATACTGAAGCCTGTACTGAAGCCTGTACTGAATACTGAAGCCTGTACTGAAGCCTGAACTGAAGCCTGAACTGAATACTGAACCCTGCACTGAAGCCTTTACTGAACCCTGTGCAGAAGCCTGTGCTGGCTCAGGCCCTGTGGGCACGGTGTCCCGGCTCTTACCGATGTACTGCTGGTGGTGCTGGCTCTGGGAGGACTCGGTCTGCTCGGGGGTGCTGCTGAGGTGCTGGGGGCCTCCGGACAGGCCGTAGCCCATGCTGTCCATCCTCTGCAGGGGCTTGTACCTGCACACAGGACGGAGCACAGGGCAATGCAGCGAGTGCAAACCAGGGGGGTGCAGGGGGGTGCTCGACACCCGACCCCGTTGCCACTCACGGACGGTGCAGTCCGTAAGTATTTGGACAGCTGTATTTCAGTTATTTTGGCCCTGTACTCCAGCACATTTGAACTGAAATGACACAGTGAACATGAGGTTAATGTGCAGACTGCCACAATTAATTTGAAGACATTTACATCTGTCTGGTGTGCCCTTTTTACACACAGTCCCTCCATAGCCCCTGCCCAAAAGTAACTGGACAGTCGGGTGTTTTCAATTGGAGTACAGAGGCAAAAGAACAAAAATTGGACCACCGTCCAAATACTTATGGACGGCACTGTACTTAAGCGCACACTCGTAGGCTAACGTGCACGAACACAGGCCACTGAACACTCCTGCTTATTACAAATCAAATAAAGCAAATAAAGCAAATGGGATAAAGAGCCTGACTTCAACTCAGCAGAGCTGCAGGTCATATCCAGGGGTGAGGCAAAGCTGTCCCTTTGAGGCAAAGCAATTACCCTGAATAACTCCTGTAGGAATGGAGAGTGAAGACCACGGATCTAATTGAGAACGTGGGAGAAGTAAATATACTTACTTTATTATGTAGACCTGTAGACCAGCTTGTTAATACAAATATTTAGTCCGCCAATCATGTGGCAGCGACTGAATGCATAAGAGCATGCAGACATGGTCGAGAGGTTCAGCTGTTCTTCAGACCAAATGTGATCCAAGTGACTTTGAACACTAGTGCCAGACTGGGTGATTTGAGTATCTCAGAAACTGCTGATCTCCTGGGATTTACGCACAACAGTCTCTAGAGGTTGCAAAGAATGGTGCAAAAAACTAAAAACATCAAGTGAGCGGCAGTTCTGCGGGCATCTTGTTTTAATGAGCGAGGTCAGACAAGAAGGGCCAGACTGGTCAACGCTGACAGGAAGGTGACAGTAATGCAAATAACCACGCATTACAACAGTGGTACGCAGAAGAGCATCTCTGAACACACAACACATCAAACCTCTAAGTGAGGGGTGTCAAACTCCAGTCCCGGAGTGTCGCAGTGTCTGCTGGTTTTTGGTGCGCATCAGCACGAGAGATGAATTTCAAAAGTCTTTCATTGGCTAAAGAGTCCACACACCTTGTTCTCAAGGCCTTAATCGGCTGCTGATTGAAAGGAAACCACAAATACCAGCAGACACTGCGGCTGTCCAGGACCGGAGTTTGACACCCCTGCTCTAAGTGGATAGGCCACAGCAGCAGAAGACTAATAAATACCTAATACAGTGCTCCCTGAGTGTATATGAAGTGGCGTATGGGTGGACAGAGGCTCTCACCTCCGTTTCTGGTGCACAAACTGCTGCCTCATGGCCATGTACTGAGAGTCCTCCTGCAGGCGGTTGAGAGGGGAGTCAGGCTTCAGACGGATGCCGTAGTAGTGGTACTTGGAGTTCCCCCTGAGAGAGACAGAGAGGAGAGTCTGTTCAATCTGCATTCTCCCCACTCAACTACACTGCTTTTTATTTAGCAGGAGCTTTCATCATAAGCGACGTAAAAAAAAATAATTAAAAAAAGTGCACGCCATACTCCTTGAACTAACTACAGAACAGGTCGGATGAGATACAATTCGTATAGAATCAGTTGTAAAGCAATGAACATAGATCTAGTACACAAGGCCAAGTCTAAGTAATATGCTTGAGTAGGTAAGCCCATTTTAAATTTCTGTTTGCTTGACAAGCACATTGTACATATTTTTGTCTTTTTTTAGGAAATAGTAACCTAATAGAAATAAGATTCTGAGTCTATATATAAGACTAAAATAAATGTTGAGACTGATTTTTTTGTTTGTGCAGTGCAAACCTGGTTCCCAGCCGGCGGGTCTTCAGGCCCATGAAGACAGAGCGGATGAGCTTGCCGAAGGAGGCGGCGTTAGCGGGGTCTAGTTTCTGCTCCTGACAGTGGCGCAGGTAGTGGTAGTACAGGGAGCTGCGTGGCAGGCTCACCCCCTCCGCCGTCTCGTAGTTATCCAGCAGCCACTGCAGCTGAACAGAGCGCACAGCACAGACTGAACATCCAGCGCTTACACACACACTCACACACTCACAGCGCACAGCACAGACTGACCATTCAGTGCATGCACACACACACACACACACACACACACACAACACAGGCTGACCATCCAGTGCATACATACACACACACACACATACACATACATACATACACCGCACAGACTGACCATCCAGCGCTTACACACACAGCGCACAGCACAGACTGACCATCCAGTGCACACACACACACACACACACACACACACACACACACACACACACACACACACACACAGCATACAGTGCTGCTCAATACATCGAGAAGGGAAAAACAGTATGGCTCAAAGTGGCAGTCAGCATTGTGAATCTAGTGCTTATACTTACACACACATACACACACACCTGTATGCACATTCACTCTTACACACACACACACACACACACACACACATTCATGGCTACACTCATATACACATGCTCATATAGTGAATTCACATGTCCTCACACACCATATAGCCTACACTTATTCACTTATAACTGACAGCTGACTCATGATGGTTGAAAGCTCATTTGATACCTTGGACCCTTGATGACATAAAGCCATTTAGCCAACAAATGTGTTCCATACTGTATCACCATAATTTACAGCTGAATCTAGTCCCACACCCCAATTCCCATAGAGTTCCATTAAAGTGCAAAGAGTTTTAGTATGGCTTGTAGGACAACCTGAAAATAAGATATCCATACCCTGATGATGTTGATAGGCCACATACATCAGGAAGTCATGGCATGCAAAAGATATGCAACCAAATAAAAAAACATAACTCTTTGCATTTCACAGTATGTTCATTTGTCTCAACCACTGAAATGGAAAACTACATATAGAAAGTGCAGTAATTACTACATGGTGAAACGCAAACCTTTAATAAAAATTCAGATTCTGAATTTTGACCATATGTAAATTGCGGATTACAAACCGAGAAAATTAAAAAAGAAGGCAAAGGTGATTCCAAACTTTTGAGCAGGGGTGTAGTGTGCATAAAGTATATACGTGTAAGCATGACGTGTGTGCATGTCTGTATTTTGCATGGGAAAATTATATGCAAAGCTTAATTCAAGAGGGGCTTCATTCAAAGGCTCCCAGAAAGCGACAAGGATTCGAGCTAGAGTGCCGTGCCAACTCTGACAACCTAGACTCAGACAAACTCTGACAAGGGAGTCTCTACGCCAGTCCCAGTGACGGACAGACGGACGGACAGATCACAGTCCTGTCCGCTATCAGGCCCTTAACGAGGCCCCTGGTTAGCTTACACAACAGCCTGAACAGCGAGCTGCAACCCCTTCATATGTTTGGAGGTTTTCAATCCCTATTTCAAGCTGAAGGGTCGAAAAAAATAAATAAATAAAATAAAATCACGCCAAAAAATGCTGCAGAAAGAAAATGGCCAGGGAAAACAAATAAATAAAAAAATAAATAAAATAAACAGAAAGGAAATAACGCTGTGGGCCGGAGGTCTCCGTTTCTGTGGCGCCCCGGCGTGGAGCTGAATCTCTAATGCGGCGACACAAAGCATGCAAATGAGCGCTGCCCTGGGGTTAAGCCGCCGGCTGAAGGCGGCCCTTGTCCCGCCCGCCAACTCATGCAAATGCGCCCGCCAAGCAGCGGCTAGAGGGATTGCGAGTTCACGATTCACAGGCTTACTGTAGGGCAGCCAGGCTCCTTTTTCTCCCCTTTGACGGCTTCAATTTACACCGCCGAAAATAACCCACAATCCCTCTCTCGGCCCACGGCCGTTAAGCTCAGGGCAAACCGCGGGCGAATTTGAAAAGAGCGCGAGTAGCTCGGCATTGTGATAAGTGTGCATTGCGGATAGTTTGGCGTGGGCTGTTAGTAGAAATTCCGGTTTTTCAGCATTCCCCGTGTCCTGACTCTTTTCACCTGATGTGTCATGCAAACGTGTGAAAGAGGAAGCCGGGGACAGAGTTTAGCTGCAGGTGACAAAAACTGAAGCCATTCTCAAATACAGTTTGTACAAAAGCCTGCTGCTGAACACTGACAGAAGTCCAGCATTGGAATGCTGGGGGGGGGGGGGGGTAGTGTAATGGATAGAGTAGCAAATGAAAGAAAGAACATTTTTGGCTTCATATACATGAAAAATAAAATGTTAAAAAAATGCCCTCCAAAGAGAAAGAGAAAGAGAAAGTTTTCCTCTAACAGCAACCACCGAAGTCCCTCCAATTATCTTTTGTCCCCTGTAGGGGAGGTGAGTTTCTTGTCTTAATCGCAATAACCATATATTCTAGTATACTGAAACCTACACTACAAGGGACAATCAATAAAAAAAAAATTTGAATTGAAAAAGCATCTTCCCTGGAACATGTCTTCCATCTTCATATTTATTAAATATATCTCCTTCCTCATCACTCCCAGATATAAAATCACAAACTTATTTTTGTATCACTTTTTGAACATAAGGCTATAGCCTGATGTATTTTTGCGATTCTCTGGATTTTCTTGTATCATGTCAAACAACTTTTTTCACAGAGACCCTTTTCTGCTGGGTCTCAGAAGGATATAGCAGACTAGCTATGGTCTCAGGCAATTCCTAGCAAATGGCCGACACTAGTTACACCACTACATAGGGAAGGAGCGGACCATTTGAGCCAGAGGGGGGAGAGGACAGAGGGAGCTTGGGACGTACCATGGCGGAGGAGGAGCGGGAGGTGTGCTGGCGGCTGCCCTCCACCGAGCTGCCGTGGATGATGTAAGCGTTGCCGCCGGACATGATCTGTCCGGCCCTGGCCTCCATGGAGACGCCGGCCATGCCGTGGGAGGGAACGCTGGCCGACGACACCACGGCGGTCACCTGGCCCCCCCCGGCCTGCGCGTCCATGTAGGCCCCTCCGCCCGACTGCGCATAGAGCTGGGCCTGGGGGTTGTAGGAGTAGGCCGCCCGGCTGAGGGAGGCGGGGAGCGTTAACGGCGAGGCGCCCCGGAAGAGCGTTCAGCGGGCTCTCAGACGCTGCTGCGCTCTCCTTACCTCAACATTTGTATTGTGCTGCATTAGAAAACTCCACACTCTGACACCAGGGGGGTAATATCACGAAGCAGGATTACAGAGTTAGCAGGATAAGTTGACAGAGCAAAAGCTGGAACTCTTTCGAAACGGGAACATGGACTGCATTAAAAACGGCTGTTCCGGGTTTAACTCGGTGAACTGATCCAACTCAGAAATTCTGCTTTGAGATATACTCCCCTGGTCATAAATCACTGAGAAAAAGCATGGCCAATATGAATTTAACATATGAAAACTCATCATAATATCTACTAAATTGTCCCTTTCTTCCTCAACCTGACACAACTGTGAGCCTCTGGAAGCAAAGCACATGCAAAACTAATAACGCAACCAATGACTGATGCAAAACAAATACCATGACTTGAATGTTATTGGCTTTGCATGCTCTGCCAGGTTTTGCACACGCTAACGTTCTTAGGAAAATCGTCCCTCTGTGTGTTCACTTCAGTTCTCATTTCCATTAGATGAAAATGGAGGAAATATAAATCCATTATAATCACTTGCTTTCTGAAAAAAACTGAATGGACATACAGAACACAAATTGCCCAGTGACACTGGTAAAAGTAATGCAGCCCAACAGATGACTGCATTTCAGAAATTAAACTAAAAGTGCCAGGAGTGGCATACGGTGTCACGCTAAAGTGATTCCCCTGGTTACTTCCTGTGCCCTTATCTGTGAAATGAGGGGGATACGGCAGGCCGGGGAGAGGGGGCTGGGTCTTACATGGTTCCGTTAGGGTAGACGGCTTCCCCTCCGTCGACATATTGGGTTTGGACTGGGTACACATGCTGAACCACATGATGGACCTACGGAAAGACAGACACGGGAACACTTAGAAAACACACACACCAGGGGCACACCAGGGGCAACCCAAGACATGCATGAAGAGAGTGTCTATTGTACCCAAGAAGAACATTACAACAAGACAAGAACCATAGTCAAAAGAAACCATTCGGTTGAGCAGGTGGTCAGAGGAGCAATTTCTAAGCATGTCTTTTTCCCCTTGGAGGGAAACCACACCAAACACTTATTTCTAGAAGATATTGGGCAGGTCAAGCCTTAAAGACTCTTCTTTAAAAGTTAAAAAACATATATCATTTAAATTCTGACTGGGCCAGACTGATTTGAATGAGATTATCATATTTTAGACATCAACAGAAGTTTCTGACGACCTGTTACAAACCAGCTTGTACAGTGATGCAGTGCCTGGTATGTGTGTAGATTAAAATATATTTTTGATTGAATACATTTGCCATGACGCAAGCAGCCTGAGGCCTCAGTGCTCAGTGAAGTAAGTAGCGCAGCCTCCTATATATATATATATATATAAGGCAGACTGTAGGGCAGACCTCAAAGAAGTCATGCATATTACTGACAGTAGATGGCAGTGAAGAGCCCCTGCAAAGCACTCGGGTACACATGCACACATATACTCACACAGGCAGTCACACACGCACACAAGCACACGCGTGCAAACACACACGCAAAACGTCCTCCAGTTCCTCTTTTCCAGATGAGTTGAGGTCACTGGGAAAAGGTACTGGCTGAGGGTCTGTAGGTCGCTGTTAATTTGAGTAAGATAAAGTTTGCCGGTTGCTATAGCGGAATCCCTTGGCGCTAACTAGACTGCTTCACTCTATGAAAACAATAACACCTGTGTTTAAATACATAACTGATTGTACGGGGGGCTTGTTGCGCTTGAAATGAATGAGCCCATCTGCTTCATCGCCGCAGGTAAAGAGAAAGGATCCAACAGGAGGACAGTGGTGATGGTGAGCTCCCTCCAAAGGCTGAGCGGTTGGCTAGCTGAGTTAGCACCTGCTAAGGGAGCCACTGCTTCTCGACCACCGCTGCTGGCCGGACCAGCACCCTCTGAAGAGCTCCGTGGGCTGCTCTACTCCACTTTGGGCTATAGGGGCAGCCTGTAGCCTAGCGGCTAAGCTAACGTGAACTGACGTGGTAGTTCGCTCTTGAGGAATGTGGTCTGTGATTGTGGTTGCCTATTGACTCACTATGGTCCGTACACCGCCGTATAAGCCTGCCCGGTTCATAGTCCCAGTGGAGCACTATTACCATGTCACTGTATGCTGAAATTTATTGCGTATGTGACTCGTACCAAGTTTTTAAGGAAACAGAAGGGATTATACTTTACATACACACAAAAACCAAACACGGTGAGTTTACGTTACATGACTGGGACCTGGAAGGTTGGTGGTTCAAGCCCCCGTTGTTACAGGGACTGGCTAGTCTAATCACTGGTAAGTCGCTTTGGATAGAAGCTGAATAACTAATGTAATGTCTATTGACTGCCCGCAGCAGAAATGTGTTGGTTTGGTCCCTCCGAGCAGGAAGTGGAAGTTAAAAGTTGCGCATTTGGGGAAAAAACGAGCTCCTGTCTGGCCGAAACGCGGCAGAAATGTTCAGGTCAGCGAAGGGAACGGGTGGAGGAAAACGGGGCAGTGGTACATGCTGGGATACCTGCTGGGAGGCAGGGACGGGCTGCACCACGGGGGCCTGGACGGAGGTGGACGTGTGCAGCACCACGGCCGAGCCGGAGTCAGACCCTCCCTCTGAGCTCTGCATGCTGAACACTGAGAGAGAGAGAGAGGGAGAGGGAGAGAGGAAGAGAGAGGGAGAGAGAGAGAAGGAGAGGGAGAGAGGGAGTGACGGAGCGGAGGGTGAGACAGATGGGGAGAGAAAGAAAAAGAGAAAGAGATGGGAGAGAGAGATGGAAGAGGGAGAGAGAGAGAGTGGGAGAGGAAGAGTGGGAGAGAGAGAGAAGGAGAGTGGGAGGGAGAGAGAGAAGGAGAGTGGGAGAGGGAGGGAGAGAGAGAGAGAGAGAGAGAGAGTGTGAGAGGGAGAGTGGGAGAGAGGGAGAGAGAAGGAGTGGGAGAGAGAGGGAGAGTGGGAGAAAGAGAGGGAGAGAGAGAGAGGGAGTGGGAGAAAGAGAGGGAGAGAGGGAGTGGGAGAGTGGGAGAGAGAAGGAGTGGGAGAGAGAGAGGGAGAGGGAGTGGGAGAAAGAGAGGGAGAGAGAGAGAGAAGGAGTGGGATAAAGAGAGGGAGAGAGGGAGGGAGAGGGAGAGAGGAAGAGAGAGGGAGAGAGAGAGAAGGAGAGAAGGAGAGGGAGAGAGGGAGTGACGGAGCGGAGGGTGAGACAGATGGGGAGAGAAAGAAAAAGAGAAAGAGATGGGAGAGAGAGATGGAAGAGGGGGAGAGAGAGAGAGAGAGAGAGAGAAAGAGAGAGAGAGGAAAAAAAATTATCAACTCGCCTTATCTCCATTTCGGCGATTCCATGGTAACCGACATTACAAATGCAGTATATTATTACATGTGCATACATGGTAAAGTCCAATAGAGCTACCTAAGAGACCGACAGGGTTATTTGCTCCTGATGGTTATAGAAGCTCATATCAGTCTATTATGTAGCTGTATAGAACTTTATCATACAAATATCTGGCAGCTGTAACATCTGTTACCATGGAATTGCCCATTTCACCAGTGAGGTTACTGAAAACACGCATGCTTGAGTACAAGAGGCAGAGAATGTGGGTGTGTACCAGACCTGGGTCAAACACGCAATTGCTTTGGCTGCAAATACATTTCTGTGCTCGACTGATCTTGCGTGGTGCAATTTAGTGAACCTGGAGGACAAGAAGGCAGGGTTTGCACTTCTTGAGAGTATTTCACAGTTTCCAATACACCAGGCGAGCTCAGTAAACCACAGAAAAGTATTTGATTCCAAAACAATTACAAATGTTAACTCAGGTATGGTGTATATATACAATACAAAAAAGATCTAAAGTAAACAACAAAACTGTACACATAAATACAACACAAAAATGACATGGGGGAGATATTACTTATTACATCAAGTAGTTCTCATTCGAATAGTTGAAACAAGAAAGTAGAGAGAAAACAAATATCAACACTAAAGTTAAAAACCTGGTATCTGCATACAGTAACTCGAACCTGAAGTCAACAACTCCATTAGATTATCCCCACTATTAAAAAAAACATTCTGTATATTTCTTAGGGTGCTTTCACACCTGCCTCGTTCATTCCGTTTGAATCGCACCCTGGTGCATTTCCCCCCCCGGTGCGGTTCCCCCCCCTGGTGCTGTTCCCCCCCCGGTGCTGTTCCCCCCCCGGTGCGGTTCCCCCCCTGGTGCGGTTTCCCCCCCCGGTGCTGTTCCCCCCCCGGTGCTGTTCCCCCCTGGTGCTGTTCCCCCCGGTGCGGTTCTTTTGGGCAGGTGTGAATACAGCAATCAAACCCTGGTGCAGACCAAAACAACCGTACCAAACTCTGGAGCGGGTAATTTGTGTGAGAACATGATCAGACCTAGATCCAACCGAATTACAGGAATCACTGTGCATTTTGGCGACATTGTATTTGGTCCAGGCCAAATCAAGCAAACTATAGGTATGAAAGCGCCCTTAAACTTACCCAAAAGTTCCCCAAGATCCCCTTTTAACTGAGCGGCACTGTCAGTTACACTTACTGGTGGACAGACACAAGCACTTATACCGAAGGGCAAACGCATTCCAACAAAGACTGGAGGTCTCAGCTGGGCCCAGACCCGGCCCAGACCCAGCCCAGCTGTGCAAACACAAGGCGTCGTGGAGCAGCCCGGCTCCAAGCGCGCTCAGTAGCGCCACGCGTCCTCGGCCAGCTCTGAGCGCGCTCAGTAGGGCACGCGTCCTCGGCCAGCTCTGAGCGCGCTCAGTAGGGCACGCGTCCTCGACGGCTCTGAGCATGCTCAGTAGGGCACGCGTCCTCAGTGTCTCTTATGCAGGAATACGCCCATCTCAAACCCGTTGCCACGGAGGGCCGCGTGTATGCAGGTTTTCTTTCCCATCGATTAATGCTGCATAATTGATACCAATTCCTCATTCAACCATACGCATAAGCCAACTGCAGTTGTTATTTAGACAATGCAAATAACATTTCAGTACATAGTATGTGCAACCCTACACAAATCCGAACTCGACACAAATCGGCAGATAATTGAACTGTTCGTATAATGAAGATCGGAGGCTGGAATAAAAACCAGCATACACTCAGCCATAACAGAACGTAACATAACGGTGAGAACAGGGCATTCAGCCCAGCAATGCTCATCTTTTCCTTCCACTAAGTGTACCTACTGCTTAGTTTGCCGAAATGCTATATAGCATCTAGCGCCATATCAAGACAGGTGTTGAAAACCCCCAGTGTTTCTGCCTCAAATGCGGAGCCTGTACAGGCCTGGCCAGCAGGGGGCGCTGTTGCGCAACCAGGTGGGAAAACTCAAACGACAGAGAGTACAGGGGAGAATGGAAGAGGAGGAAAGTGAGTGAGTGGGTGGGAGAATACGGCCTAATCGCTCTGCTCAGCTCTGAATCCTCCCCCGCCGGGGCCCTCGTTCGCTTCAGACGCGAGCCTTTCTCCAGGGGCCACCGTAATCCAGCTGATACGAGGAAATTCCCTGAAGCTTTCTCAACGTTTGTCAGTTGCCATGGATCCCTCTCCATGGCGACCACCCTTTACTTTGCCCCCGCCCCCCCCTCCTCCGCCAACCCTTTGCTCCTTCCTTTCTCTTTTCTTTTTAAAGCTCGGCCGAGTAGCAGGAGCGTGACAGAGAGGAGAGAGAGAAAACAATGGCAGGAGAGGAGGAGGGAGGAGAGGAGGAAAAGAGTAGAGAGAGGTAGAGAGAGAGAAAGAGAGAGAGAAGGCCAACATAAAGGGGGGAAGGCCAGAGAGAGAGTAAGAGACAGTACAAGTGTGAAAATGAGACAGGGAGAAATAAACAGAGAGCTAGGGGAGGCCCATGTCTAAAGACCTGAAAGCCGGTTACAGTCGATCTGAAACTCCATTCCTCCAAACCCCTACACGGTACACGCAGGAAGTCCCAACCAACCTAAAGTCACCCAGGTGCTCATCGGCTTCCAAGCTTCGTCTAAAATCCACCAAACCGTCTGAACCGAGAGTTTCCTTCAGAAGCCTATAGGCGGAAAGTTCCAGCATGGTCTCCTTCTGCCGTAGTTTTATAGCCAACACTCAGTAGTGTCATGGGCCCCATTAACTGTAAGAGTCCCACCGCACAGCTAGCCTCGTTAAGTGACCACATGGTTGGCTCGTAAGACACCAGGCACCATACCCCACTGGTTACAGATGGGTGGAGCAAGCAGCCATTTCCTCAAAGTATACACGCAGAATCTCACTACAGCTTTAGCTGAAATTTTGACAGGAGGCACAGTTCTTAGACAAACACGCTGCTTCTCCGTCACGCAGTCAGTAACTGGCCCCGTCCCCTTTGAGTTTGGCAGGGAGACGGACGTATCGGCTCAGGTAAACTGACTGAGAAAGTGAAGACACTCATTGGTAAGGTGAGCACACACCATTCTGTTGTGGTGTTGTGGTTTGAGGGTGTTGCTCCAATTCCTCTCTTGACTGTTAGAAGTCCTATTGTACCATTAAAAAAATAGCCCTTACAATAGTCATCAAAATTTGTCATGGCGACATGCTAAAAAAGCCACCTGTAGCATAGTGGTTAGGGTACATGACTGGGACCCACAAGGTCGTTGGTTCAATCCCCGGTGTAGCCACAATAAGATCCGCACAGCCGATGGACCCATGAGCAAGGCCCTTAACTCTGCATTGCTCCAGGGGAGGATTGTCTCCTGCTTAGTCCAATCAACTGTACATCGCTCTGGATAAAAGCGTCTGCCAAATGCCTTTAATGTAATGTAATGTTAAAAAATATTAAAATAAAATCAGCACGTGCACCCCAGGCTGTACGTGAGCCGAACGCGGCATCGCACGTGTGCCGCAACGACCCTGTGGCCATGGACCGATCGACGGAGCGGGGACTGGCTCTCGGGACTGCTGACCGAAGCTCTGCCACGCCGTGGTCAATCACACCTCTGAAGACCGGAGGTCTCCGACCAGACGCACTGCCCGATCGCAGGGGGTTCCCCTACGCTTTGAGCAGCCAGCCTGGTGAGAACCTTTGATTTTGTCTGAACATTTTTATTAATTCGCAGTGGCCTCGCTGTTCTTTTCCGACCGGTTTGGGCATGCCGGAGAGGATTCCTCTCGCCCCACAACGGCACAACGTCGCAGTGAAATGGAGGTTAGAGCAGCACTGGCTTCCATAATATGATGAATTTGAGGAATCAAATGAGGAAGGAGAGGGCTGCTTGCTGCAGCACAAACGGATGTGGGTTGGAGAAAATAAACAGAAAATAAACAGACATGCACGCTCACTGATACTCAAGGACGTAAAATTACAATTAAAATAGTTTTCCAGAACTGTACGGGAAAAGCTTTGAAGTGAAAATCCACAAGTATTAGAATTGTACTACGTTTTTGGAATCCATACTGTTATGTTCACGTGGTTATTGAGAATTGACTAAATTGATGAAAAAGCTATTTGTGATTTTACTGTGACTAATAAGTGACTAAAAGCATCCGGCCAAACAGTGGTATGCATGTCTGCCATTCAGCAGACGGTCGGTGGTGGACTCCTTGCCAACAGCCCGTCACATGTAGGTTTCTGGGTCCAAAGAGTCTGCAGACTGGTTGTAAGTTCTGGCTCAACAATCTCACAGCTTCCGTGCCACGTGCTCCATACGAAGTTGCCCCAGCTAATTACAAGCCTTCTACCAGCCAAGTGGCCTGTTCCCTTCTTCAAACGCTCTTAAACTCTCGCTAGAGGTGGAGGTGGAGAAGCAGTACTAGCCTGGTGGTGAAGGCCATGCCGTTTGGCCCCTAAGACGCCCCGAACGCATTACATTAGTTATTTAACTGACGCCTTAGTCCAAAGCGACTTAGTTGATTACACTAAGCAGGGGACAATCCCCCCCCTGGAGTGGGGGGTTAAGGGCCTTGTTCAAGGGACCAACAACTGCACTCATCTAACCGTGGCTTCACTGGGGCTTGAACCTGCCAACCTTCCAGGTCCCAGTCAAGCACCTTGCCCGCTAGGCCACCGGCCGCCCCTAACACGCGCTGGGTACATGCCAAACCGCACCGGCGGGTCAAACGACTTCTGGGCTGCGAAGGACAAAAACAACAGCCACCCCCCCCCCCTCCCCCTCCCCCTCCCCCTCCCCCTCAGCCCATGCGGGCGCCACAGAGCCAGGAACGCGGCGGGTGGTTTTACCAGCACGCCTTCATCACGACCGGCAGGCAGCGGAGCTCCCCTTTAAAGCACCCTGTCTACACACCTCCTCGCCTCGCTGGCAAAACAAAGCAGCTCAGAACCCGTCATTAAAGCCATTGTGTTCGCCGCGCAGGAGCTGTTGACCAATTTCCTTTTTCTTCTTAAAAGTCACCTGCTTTTAACAAGGAGGAAAGAAAGGAAACGTTACAAGGCCTCCGTAATTACTACCCCCCCCCCTCCCAGCAATATAAATCTGTCACAGCAACTTGGTTTGAAATCCCGGGGGGGGGGGGGGGGGTGAGGTTCTGTCAATGACAGATCTCACTTAAACAGCTTTGAACCAGAGAAAAACACATACAGATGTTCAATTAAAAAACAGGAGCCTGCAGTCTTGGCCTTTGTTTGCACCGGGCCTGCGCTGTTTGCCGAGTAACAGTGGTTGCCAGGGGCAACGCAGTCCACTCCTGTTTTCAGGAGCCTGTTGCTAGGTGACCGACGAAATACTTCCCCAAACTAAATAATTGCATGCTGATTCGCTAATATTTCACATTAACCAGAAACCTGCTATAGCAAATAGAGGGGTTATTTATCTCGCACGGACAGGAGGATGGGGGCGAACGGCGGGGCGACAGACTCGTTCCTGAGCCGAGAGGAATGGGGTGGGAGAGAGAGGTGCGGCGGTCGCTGCGTCTCGACGCGGTTGAACCGCCTCCCTGCCCCCCGGGGCGAAAGGCGCGGTTCAGCGGTGGAAACAGAGCCGCGTTAAAACCAATCGGGGAGGCGAGACCGACCTGACCCAAGCCGCCCCTTTCCAAAAACAACAGCCTCCGTTACAAAATGTCGCGTCTAATTTTAGCTCCTGGCCTCCCGTGACCCCAGAGGGAACGCGGTGCACGCACCGGGGCGAGAGGAATCCTCTCCGGCATGCCCAAACCGGTCAGAAAAGAACGGCGAGGCCAGCCCGACGCCGCTAAAGTGGCTGTGCGCGTATCCGTGGGCCGGCTCGACGGGAAAGAGACATCCCTTTCCTTCCTCTTTATGGATTTCATTACATCGACAGCAAAAGACCCCCCAGGGACTCTTTGCCCTTAGTTTAAACCAAATTTGAAATGTCTTTCCTCTGCGGCGAATGCCCCAGGCAGTGTTCCTCAGTGCAACCCCCCCATAGCGCTGTAACGTTCAGTTACCCAGAATGCCTTCCTAGTTGCTGGATTAGAGGGACTCTGGGAAGTCGGCTGTGCACTTCCATCCAGCATGACTGCAGCTTAGACGGCGTTAAAGCTCCCAGTTGAACACAGTATGGTTAGCATTAGCACCTGTAGCCTATGCAGTCTGGTTAGCATTAGCGCTCTCAGCTGAGTAGTTAGCATTAGCGCTTGGAGCATGAGTACAGTTTAGTTAGTTTTGGCACATTTAGCCTAATCACAGTTGCGGTAGCATTAGCGCTCCCAGTTGAGCAGTTCAGTTAGCATTAGTGTTTGGAGCATGAGCACAGTTCCAATAGCATTATGGCATCCAGTCTCAGCACGCTTCAAATATCATTAGCATTATTTTAAGGCGGAACATGATCTGGCCAGTCTTTGTGAGAAAGAAGAGAAACGTGAACTGTAATTTTATCACAAAATTATCAAATTGCTATTCCAGATGTACATATTGCCATGTTAGCAAGGGAAGCCATCGAAAACACCCTTATGGTCTCTCATAAGTATGGCACTGTAGCGTCTGGATGCAAATGTGGTATGGAAATCCCATTAAATACACACTTTTCTTGTCTGTCTGTCTGTGGAATATGCCTTTTGCAAAATCAAGATTCTACAAAGGATGGCCTATTTTCACCAAACTTGGTCCTGGGGCCCCCTGTGCATGCTGGTTTTTGTTCCAACCACAATTTAAATCCCAGAACTTTAACAAGCTGTTAATCTTTCTTAATTACGTGCTATTGATGTTTTGAGGGATTATTATAATTGCATTAAAAAAAAACACATTTTAACTGATCAAATTAAAGACTGAGGTGAATCAATAGGCTCCTAATTGGTGAAATTGTGGACACCTGGCCACTAAAACTAACCACCTGGCAGAGAATACAGGATTCAAAAACAAAGCAAATTCAAAAGAGCAAAACTTGGATTGCTTTGGCATAAAGGAAAAACGTACAAAATAAATGAAACGCGTGTTCACAACTAACATCGAAAAATGTTAGCCCCTTCAGTGTCATGGTTTGTAATATAGTACAATAAGCACAATACAAACGCTGTAGTTTTATTCTTCATGGTATGCATAGCTATGTCAGACAAAATGTGGCTTAAGAGGGTAAACAATCCCTCTGAACATGAGAAGCACATCCATCCATCCATCCATCCATTATCTGAACCTGCTTATCCTGATCAGGGTCGCAGGGGGGCTGGAGCCTATCCCAGCATACATTGGGCGAAAGGCAGGAATACACCGTGGACAGGTCGCCAGTCCATCGCAGGGCACACACACCATTCACTCACACACTCATACCTACGGGCAATTTAGACTCTCCAATCAGCCTAACGTGCATGTCTTTGGACTGTGGGAGGAAACCGGAGTACCCGGAGGAAACCCACGCAGACACGGGGAGAACATGCAAACTCCGCACAGAGAGGCCCCGGCCGACGGGGATTCGAACCCAGGACCTCCTTGCTGTGAGGCGGCAGTGCTACCCACTGCACCATCCATGCCGCCTTGAAAAGCACATAATTAAGAAAAATTAACAGCTTGCTAGAAGTTCTGGAATTGCAATTGTGGTTGAAATAAAAACCAGCATACACAGGGGGGCCCCAGGACCGAGTTTGGGAACCGCGGTCAGAGTAATGGTGCCCACAGACATCTCTTGGGGGGGTGGTTAGCTAAATTAACTCTGGTCTGCTAAATGACTAACTAATTCAAGATAACATTTGTCCATATTTTAAATCAAACTGCACCCCCCCCCCCCGCCCCCCAACACCATTTCTGCAGGGCAAAATTAACTCCCCAAACTCTCCTAGAGAACCTACTTCTTGAGGTTGTGAGTCTGCTTACAGGATCATCACTCGATGCCAATGGCCTTTGGTAAAACTTTCAATATCTGAATTGAAGAGGAAGACAGAGAGAAAGGCGTTTGTCTTTTGGTGGGACACAAGATCTATTGGGCAAAGAAAGACACCATGGAATATAAACAAATACACTGTGAAGCTTTGAGAAGATACTCTACATTGAGGATCTTGCACTCAAAACTTGGAGGGCCACTGTGTCTGTTGGTTTTTGATGTGTTGCTGAACTTAAGGACTGAAGTCATTGATTGGTTAAAGAGTCTGCAAACCTTGTTTCCATTGGCAGCTGATTGACAGGAAATCATAAAAAAAAACTTAAAAAAACAGCAGAGCCCAGCAGGACAGGAGTTTCAGACCCTAGCTCTACGTGATCTGTACCTTCTTTCTGTGACGAACATGACAGTACAGTACGTACGCCCATGTCTGACACGCTCACAAGGTCACATCTGGAAAGCAGAGAGGACATCAATCATACCGTGGCACGGCAGTCATTTCCGAAACCTGCAGTCTGAACTGTGAACGAGACCGCGCGTTAACGTCACCCGAGGGGGAAGGAAACGTGCGCAAAGCTGTGCGGGCTACGCTACGGCACGCCGCGAACGGACCCTGGCTGTGTTCAGCTCTTCTTCACGTCGGCTCGTGTTCTCCAGAGGAGCCATTCCTCACAGCCAAGAGGAGTTCTCTGACAGACCAGGCCACGTATCACTTTAAGAACCGGGAAAGAAATCAGACAGAGAGATTCATATACCGCTTTTCGCAGACTCTTTTCGCAGCACTTTACAGCGATGAGGGGAAACTTGCCTGAACCAACACCAATGTGCAGCACCCACCAGGCAGCCATTTTGTATCAGAATGCTCACCACAAAGAGGTGGAGAGGGACAAAAAAAAATTCTGCCAATTAAATCAGGGGATGATCAGGTGGCAGTTTGAAAGAGCCAGGTTAGGAATTTAGCCAGGACACCAGGGAAACCCTTAATCTTTGTGAACAGTGTCATGGGATCTTCAATGACCACAGCGAGTCAGGGCCTCAGTTTAAAGTTTTATCCATTACATGTTATTTGGCTTATCCGAAAGAGGGAAAGTCTTACCAGAAAAAGGGAAGACCAAGCCCTCTTAGTCAAAAAGGGAAGAGCTGAAACCAGCATGGCCATAAGGCCCTCACCACAGTGACCATAACCGTGTGGCTCGGGCAGAGCTGCCAGCTCAACCTGGACCAACTGACTTGCTCCCCTTAGCGACCGCAAACGCATACCTGGAGCTGTCCAGTCAAACTGGTCAACGGCAACAGATCTGAGAGCATCTGCTTCTGACAGTGTCACCAGCCTGGAGAAGTCCTGGACAATCCTACTACTACAAGAGCCACCAGGCTAAACACATACCGTATGTCCCCCATCATAAAGGGCTTGAGAGACAGCTGTGATTAGTTACAGTGGAAGAAATTACCTCCATCCTACTCTGAATTACACTTTGGCAGCTACCTTTGCAAACAGTGGGGCAAATTATCACCAATACGCATGATTCTCTGTCTTTACGGGGTCAGCAGACTCAAAGAGTTCCTCAAGATATTATAACCTTCTTCACCTTTGCATTAGAATTGGGTTACGCATGAGCCAATACAGTACTGAAACTCACTGATGTCCAGTGGTTGTTCTTCAGAAGTGGTACAGGTGTTAGAATAGAATGTACTTGCTTTATCATTTCCAAGAGGGAAAATTCATCTTGCCTAGCCTTTTAATCCATGATTTTCACCTAGTGCGTCAACAGCAACCAAAAGTTCAGCTACGCTTTAAAATTGACAAACAATTATCAAACCCAACCCCTGATTAACAATAAGTGGGCAGTTGAACACTTTAGAAGTCACACAGTTACTTCAGAATTAACATTTTCAGCCCTGGAAATATACTCACCTGACTCATTGAAGTCCTCACGAGTAAATCAGAGGCTTAGTAATAATCTTTTTAAAAAGTAACAAAGAATAATCCAAAAGGGTTCCAAAACTTTTGCACAGAGCCGTTTTCCTTTTTTTTGTTTTTTTACAATTAATAGACCGTAAAAATGTTTAAATAAAAAGCAATCTTTCAAATTTTCAGAAAGGTCTCATCTTTAACTGTGTACCATTTAGAGTTCAGGTTTGCGTTCAATCACAATACAGATTCATTGTAATGGACATTGAAATCAGGGGCGCACAAATATTTGCACCCCACTGTATAGGCTATGACATTCTACCACACAAGAAGCCCTGGTCATTTGAGTGTAATCAAGAACAATTCCCAACTATAAAAGCATTGTCAAATCCAGTGATCTTCATTCCTGGTTCCTGCTGGTTTTTGTTTTTCCCTTAATAGCAGCTACCAGTTCAGACCAAGAAAACGTGTGAGGGGAGTTAACTGTGTAATCAACAGCTTTCATTGATCAATTAAGAGCTGAGTCACAACAAAAGCCAGCACACCCTGCGTCTGTCCAGGACCAGGAATGAAGACCAGTGGACTAGTCAATCACTGCTGTGTGTAGTGATTTCAGTGTGCATCGTGCGCATATATATATAAATAAATACAAATTAATATTCACTAATGTGGACTCCATTCAACGAGTTAAGGTTTAACGTTACAGTCTTTTTATAGCGCTTGGCCTGAATCTGAAACGTCAAATACAACCCGCGAAGCGTTTTCTCTGGAGAGACGAGCGCTTCAGAGAAACGACAAGAATGGAAAAGCAGCCGACACTTCTGCTGCTGACACCCGCGTTAGCGAAGCCACTCGCTTATCCCATTCTGTGCCAGGTGCCCTCGTTAAGACCAGCTCTGCCAGAAGGGTTTAAAACCCCGTCACTCAAACCGCGGTCCTCCAGGGCCGAGAAACTTCCGGATTTCCTCCCTCCCTTCTACCTGGGAGTCAGGTGTGAAGACAGTCTGGTCAATCAGAGGCCCTAATTGTTCAGTTATTTACCATGGAGAAAAGAAAACTGTGGCCAGATTTGGGCTGAAGGGCCAGATTTCAGTCTCCACGGTTTAAACGAAATAACAATGAGAATGCTAACAGCTAACGTCAGCACTCTTGTAGAAGGGACCGGAACGAGCGTTAGCACACAATGGAGCGGGCTAATTACAGAGCCATAGAATGCACTGCTGAAACATAAGAGACTCCACACACATAGGCCGGGTCACCTCTTCAGTTCCGACCACCTGTCTTCACCAGCTGCCTGAATCATACTGAGCCTAGAGGTTAAAATATTACGTTTTTCGAAGCTCAGTTCTCATCGTTAAGGTTGAGTGTTTGTCACGGGAGTGATTTCTGGCATAAATTTGGCAGTTCTGTGACTTCCCCAATTTTTTGGTTATTTCTAAAATTTCCTCAATTTTAAGTGCTTTAAGTGATTTTTAAATGATGAGTAGGCTACATGAAGGTAGAGTTATCTATATAGTTATGTCACATTTTAACAATATTGCCTGGGAGACTGGGGAAAGAAAATGCAACTGACAACTGTTGGTAACACTCAGTGACGAGAAGCACTCCAAAGAGCAAATCTATCAATGTATACCTGTAAAATGTAAACTTTACAGAAGTGAAAACGGACATACGCTAACTTTTATATTAATGCAATTTGGGCACGCTCCAATTTCTTAGCCAGATTGTTAAATTAACAGTAAACAGCAGGCTCTTTCTTTCCGCAATAGGAGACAGGAGAAGCACCAACCTATCAATGTATTTTACTTGTAGGCTCAGAGCAGCTGGTTACTGTCTGTTGACATTTTGAAACTTCAAGCACTTGTTACTGTTGCCACAGTTGCATGCATGTTATTTAAATGGTTTCCCACTGTTGAAACCAGTTAACAAGTTAAACAAATTAACAAGACGTTCGTCCTTGTGATATACAATCTACGGTACGCACACACAGAAACAGGAGACAGACATATGTGTGCACAGTAAAAACAGACACACGCACATACAAACACTCAAAAGGTTAAATATATACAAACATACACGCAAATAGGCTACTCGTACGTAGACATACACTCAAACACAGACAGACACACACACACAAACAAAGTGAAAACAGACACGCATACAAACACTCAAAAGCAACAAACACATACGCAGACAAAAACTCAAGACAGACAGACACACACTATACACCCAGGCAGAGCAGCCAGGTTATTCCAGTTAACACCAGCGTTATACTGCACACCTCTCTTCCCCGTTCTAAGGATAAGGACCCCCTCTCTCCCTCTGATCCCCTCAGACCTGTCTGTGCAAGCTCCTCGTCTGCACCCCAACCACGCCGAGCCTGATGAAAACCGCGATTAGACCAACTTTTCAGAGAATGTCACTGCACTCCCCGCTCTTCCTCCCAGATCTGTGTATTTGTGTACGGGGTTGCCATGCCAACACAACAGCTGCACGCGCTCACATTAGTTCCACGAGTTCTGCGCCCGTTCCATTTTCTTTTTGTCATTTTCTTTTGCGGGGTTTTTGCAGCGGAGGAAAGAAGTTGCATTTAACAAGAGTTGACTTTGAAATGTAACAATTAAAGTACAATTAATTACACAGTGTGTGGCCTACGTGTGGGGCCATGTCCACAAAAAACAGGATTGGATATTATCAATGGTAAGCCAGAAAGGGGTATTTTTGTTTTGTATTCCTCGGATATAAATGTACCCACATGAGTTTGGGAACGTTGAGTTCTGTGTTCAAAGAGGTCAAAGAAAAATACTGGGGGAATGTCCTCTATACAGACTCATGTTATGGCAGTTGAACTCTCAACCATCTCAAACACTCACATTTGCTCTCAACAAGAGTACATTTACAGCACTGGTTATTTGGCCCAATCAATAATTTACCCAAGCAGCATTAATCATTCAGGATCCATTGTCTGTCTGGAAGATGAACCTTGTGTGATGGAGAACCAGTAGTGGTGAACTTGATTATCGGTAACAAGATATTTGCCTCTTAATTAACGCGCCACCCGGATTTACATGGCGCGAAGGCTTTTAACAACAGTTGCCTGTCTGGGGAACCACTTTCACAAATGAGCACACGGTGGCCACTTCAAACGCGTGAGCATCAGGGGACGGGGGAAGAATGCATTGAGGCCAAGAGCACTGAAGTTCACAACGCATTAGCTTAAAGCAAATAAAACAAGACAAGGCCCATAGCCTGACCTGAAATGCCTGTACCCCCACCTCCCCCCAAAGAGTTCAAATGCACTATACACCTGACAGTGAATGCTGTGAAGGCACTAGCGGGAGGTCATAGGACCAAGACAGATTTAACATGTCATCACCCTGCGCCAACCGCAAGGACAGAGGGCAGAACCGAAAACCAGTTGGAGAATGACTGACACAGCAACAACCAGACACAGGATATTTAAATGCAAGTTCCTGGGATCCTTGGGTATGGAGAGCATAGTTTAAGTGAGAATAACAGGAGACAGACCTGGGTACGTCATTATTTTGGAAGTAGGAATTAATTACATGTCTTTTCACATCTTCCTGAAGTTCAGATACAGTGCCCTCCATAATGTTTGGGATCCATCATTAATTTATTTGCCTGCGGACTCCACAATTTGAGCATTGGGCATTGGGCATTTTTATATTTTGGTTTCACCAAATTACACTAGTGTTTTTACATAGTCCCCCCCAATTCAGGGCACCATAAGGTTTGGGACACAGCAATGTTATGTAAATGAAAGCAGTCATGTTTAGTATTTTGTTGTATCTTTTGCATGCAATGACTGCTTGAAGTCTGCGATTCATGGGCATCACCAGTTGATGGGTGTCTTCTCTGGTGATGCTCTGCCAGGCCTAGTTAAGCTCGTCACATGTGTCCACAACCTTTTTCCAGAACCCTGGTTGCTCTTTTAAGTACTTCTTAGCAAACGGGAACCTGGTCATCCTGTTTTTGCAGCTAGTCCTTTGCATCTTGCAGTGTAGCCTCTGTATTTACGTTCATGAAGTCGTCTGGTCATTGACAAATCCACACCTGACTCCTGAAGAGTGTCTGATCTGTTGGACAGGTTTTTGGGGATTTTTCTTTATTATGAAGAGGATTCTTCAGTCAGCTGTGAAGATCTTCCTTGGCCTGCCAGTCCCTTTGTGATTAGTAAACTCATCAGTGCTCTCTTTCTTCTTAATTATGTTCCAAACAGTCTCATAACAGCTTTCATTGGCACAACTTTGGTCCTCATGTTGATAAACAATATTAGTGTATAGTGCTTAAAAAAGGTGATCGAAAGACTAGGTGCTGAGAGCTCTCTTATAACTGCATTAAGAAGGCCATTAAACACACCTGAGCAATTACAACCACATGGCTTCACAGGTGTTCCAAATATTATGGTACCCTGAAACAGGGGGGACTATGTATAAATACTGTTGTAATTTCTACATGGTGAAATTTTAAAAATACCCTTTAATACAATCTGTGTTAATTGTGTGATTCCAAATCTAAAACTGTGGCAAATCAAGACATAATGGGTCTTTGTCCCAAACATTATGGAGGGCACTCTATGTAACATTCGAAAAGGTCGAAAGGCACACCCCTTGACCCTTTTTATCACTCACAGATGTAAAACAATTAATTAATTAAATTGTATTGCATGAGGAGCACAAAATGATACCTCCAACAAAGAATGAAGAAAGTGGTGGAAAAGTATATTTACCCAATTAGGCTCATTGTATCGAGCCGACGTTAATAATATATGCATATAGTACAGCATACACAGCATATCTCAAGCATTGAAGGTAGGCCAAGCATAGCAGTGCTCAAAATGTAGTGGCAAATCCTATTCCCTGCAGATGATGAACCTTAAAGGTCTATAAGGACCATACGGGCTACAAATATTATAGTTATAGGATAATTGCCAGTACTGGTCAAATTAGAATAGTTTTTTTATCACTACGAACACGGTTTTAGAACTGCAGAGGACATTCTATGAGGGGAAAAACTGCCTATATATTTTGTTTACCGTTAACACAACAACTGCAGACGAGTGGTTTCCAAAGATTGAAGAAAGCAAATATTTAGATGTACAGATGATACATACATTTATTTAACTTTGTAACCAACTTAGGTGTTGTAGCTAGCTATATTGTTACTCATTTTCCGAAAAAAAGACATTTACTTCTGTGTTTCACTTTGGAGTCGCGACCACAAACGTTTGCCATCTAACGTTAATGTTAAACGTTAAAGCTTACAGTTAAAGATCCCACAGTTTTTGGAGCAAAGGAGTTTGAATACTGTTATTGATCTTTCAATTGCAAATTATCAAGCAAAATCACCTCCATGAAAAAATGATTAATCTGCTGTATTTTAGGTTTTTAACTTTTGAGTAGAACTGTCTGCAAAATACAGACTGACGAAATGTTATGCAGTCTCTAAGGAAGAACAAGTTTTCGAGACTTGACGAACGTGCTAGCTATAACGTTATACTCAGATTTGTCACCTATAGCTAGTCTATATTTATATAACACTGTCATTGTTCAGTGAGGATTTTACGTTATACATTCAGATTGCGTTAAAATAGTTGCTAGCTAAGTTTGTTAAATGCAATTTTAAATCTAACGTTAGCAATTCTAAGTTTGCACACCGAAGAACACGTTAGTTGGCTGCCAGTTAACAAGCACTAAAGTTAGAAAACTAACGTTAGCTCTAGCTTGTTTAACTTAGTAATACAACCAAAGAGATGGTTATTAGGCTGACGTTAGCCAGCGTCAACCGTAAGCTAGCTTTGCTAGTTAAGCTTGCTAGTTCTTTCTGGCCAACATTAGCTATGATGTCTTTAGCTAGCTAGCTGACGAGCTAATGTTAATTTATGTTAGATAGCCATCTAATTAGCTAACGTTAGCTAGCTCACTACGTTAGAAAAAGGAAATTAAACTCAGCCAACGTTAGCCAATCCCAACTAACGTTAGCTAGGTAACATTAACGTCGCTAGGCTATCGAACTAACGTTACCGAGGTAGCGTTGAAACTATAAGGTAAAAATTTTGCAACTGATTTTGGGGTTGGTTTGTTGGACACTTTTTTTTCGGGCTGCCAAAACCCGTTCTAGGTCCGTTGCTTGTCAACTTTGTATTTCATGTTGGCTAACTTACTTAGAGATGGCAAATTTGGAAGTTAATTTGCAATAAGGTATAACTAGCTATATATCAGTCCGATTTCCGAAGAGTAATAAAAAAAATCATTGTTTTCAATAAAGATATATTCACCTTTGCCTTCTCTTTAATTCGGCCCAGGCTGCGCTCTTTCTCTCAAACACTCACTTTTCCCGTTGCTGCTGCTGCTGTTGCTGCGTGTTGCTCCCGTTGGTAACTGTCTCCACGACTACAGTCACTATGGCGCGTGAGGGTCTCGAGGCAACTGTTGCTATCCTTTTCTGCTACGTCATCGTCTAAAAAAAAGTAAAAATACCTGTCCCTCCCTCAAACTCCCGCCCTCTCCACCTTTTCCAGCTCTAAAGAACGTGGAGCGCGGTCTTCGCAGCGGGAACCGCGTGACAATAAACTCCTAAAGGTGCAGTGTGTTGTCACATGCGTCATGCAAGGAAGATTTTTATTCTTCCCCACCAATATAGGTGCTCATTTCTATACCCTGCATGTGCCCTGACCCCGTGTCTTATTAGCTTAGGAACTCGTTCAGGTCCGTTCTTTTCTAATTAAAGCGGCAAGGGGGTCTGGGTGATTGACTACCCTACTGGTTAAGCATTTTCAAGCATGCATTATTATCAAAATGCAACTGTGTATTGAGTTAGTATTTTACACGAAGACTCACAGGAGCAAAACCCCACTGTCAGAGCACTGTGTGGGCACTTCGTACTTTGTCCACACACCTTGTTTCCAAAGATTAAATTGGCTGCTGATTGGAAAGAAACTACAGAAGGCTGAAAACCTTGCTGCCCTTCAGGACGTCACTGGGATATACAGACCTAATTAATTTACTGTATGTTAAATATGTGTTTGGCTACTTTGGTATTGAATGCAATACCTGTCTGTTTCATAAATGAATCACAAATATCATATATTAAGGATTTTATTTTTAAATGTTAGCTTCTCTTTCATGTTTTAAAATGTATTTTACACCACTTTAATTTGCACATAAGTCATTGAGCTCAACTTAATCAACCACCTGCCGATTTGCAAACCCACCTTTGCTGTTTTAAACACAAGAAAGCTGCCTTAAGTGCAGTTTTTAGTTTTTGAGTTATAACCAACAGTATAAGCTATATGTTCTGTCCAACCACAATACTGCTGCTTCCCCCCGGATATTATTACATTATTTACAGTTTTTGATTCATTTTTAGTTCAAAACAGTGGCATTCATTGAACTCTAATACTAAGTACATGTATGTGTAAACCAGAACAGTGGCCCTCAGACCCTAGTTTGGGAACCCCTGTTTAAGGGAATTTGCTCAACTTGATCTGCAGATATGCCTGCCCCCTACTGGTCAACCAGTGGGACTTGAAAACGAATGGTGTCTGAAAGCCAAGCAAATGGCAAATTGTTCAGTGTCTTTATTCTATGATTCATGCTGTACAGTGAATAGTCATCACGTGTAGGCTTAGGCTGGACAATGTCCAGTGTAGCCACATAATAGGATGTCAGTAGGAAAGAGAGCAGCAAAAATTTAAGTTTGAGACCTGTCAGGCAAGAGAAATGGGTCAGTTTTCCAGAAAACAGCATCTGCGAGCTGGTGCAAGTCACAGCTTTAATGTTTAATGTTTGTATAGATTCCAGTGGTGGCCACTTGCAACTAATGTTTGACTTAATTTTAATTGGATTTCATTCTAATTGATAACATGATAGAAAGCATTGTCGAATCACCTGTAACCTGTACAGTCAATAAGACATCACAAGTCTACTGCAAAATGATATTATATTTTTTAAATAACAGTTTGATTTAGTGTGAATATGTGTAAGTTCTGTGTTTCTTTCAACACTCAATATACAATACATTCACAACATCAGTCATATGTATGGCCCTGTGATACTTTCTTCACTTGACACAGTTTTGAACATTGTAATGTACAGCCAAAGGTTGTTGTCTGATGCCATAGGTTGATATACTAAGCAGGGATGTTGCTTCTGCCTCTCAGTCACTCAGAACACTTCTATGATTAGCAAGAGAGATGTGACAAGAGGTGAACCTAGACTAGATTAACTCAAATGAACAAAACGAAATACATTGTGCCATAATGGTGTGACATGATATATTTGCAAGCACAAGGATCAAAGGTGGCTTATCATTATTTACTTGGATACTTGCAAATAAAATCAACATGCCGCTACTGGAATTTGCTGCATGTCCCCTTAATAGAATAATTTATTTTAACTGCCAGAGAGTGAAGATACTGTATCTATTGTAAAACGTTAGTGATAAACAGTCTCTGCCTAGATTCAGTTGTACTTTGCACTGTTGACCTTGTTGAAAGGGTTTTAGAAGTGTAGTGTGGCTGTTTATAACTGGGAGGAGATAGAACGTCTTTTTACTATTTCAAACATATTCATCTATATTCATAAACTGTATGTATCATTTACATTTAGGTATTTGCCAAACTTTAAGTAGACATACATTCTCCTTACATGGTTTATTTTTCATGTTTTATTACATTTATGTTTGAAACATCTTATGAAATATGCAGGTGCCTTGCAGGAGGGATCGTATGGGAGAAAATGTATTTAAAGTGACTGTAAAGTGGCTGGCTTTGAAATAACCATTAATGATTAATAGGGATGTATCCACTACACATCCACAAAATATATATTCAAAGGAATAACTAATAACACACATTTCAAGTCAGAAATAAATGATGTATTGAAAACAATGTCAGGGTTGTATGGCTGTGGTCTGGACTGCCGCACCACCCCACCTCCCTCCTTAACTCCTCCAAAAATGTACCACCCCAAGTAAATTGGAGAAGGAGAGAGACTGGGAGAAAATAGCAGAAAAATAGCAAGATGGAAACCCTATACAGAAAGGCACCAGTCGGGATTCAAACCCATGACAATCTCTATATACAAATATCACGAAACTATGCGAGGAGATATGCAGTGACACTAGAACATGTATTGCCCATTAGGTCAGGGAATTATTGATGTGATCAAGGACCCTGACCCAATAGTTCAGAGTCCGGTAATAATTCTCCCATTCAATCCCCACATAGGAATCGATGGAAATGTTTATACTGATAAAAGTGAATATTACAATGCATTTGATTTCTCAATATTTCTCAATATGTCTGATGCTTAATGACGCCATTGAAGCTATTCACAGATTTACCTTGACAGTGACTTTACATAGACCTACAGCTCTGATGGAAACCCTATACCTGTACTGGCTTTTCATTAACATTTTACCGTACTCATGAGAGGAAACTAAATAACCTGCGAACATCATCATCATTGATCACACCGAGAAACATATAAAAGCAACACAATAACAGTGAAGAATACATTACATTACAAAGCATTTAGCAGACGCTCTTATCCAGAGCGGCGTACAACGAAGTGCAGATCAAACACAGGAACAAGTGTGAAGAAGACCCTAGAGGACAGTACGGTTCCGAGTTACCAAAGGGTTTTAAAACAACAAATACAGAGTTTAGCTATAATCAACTTCGAACAGTTGTCTCTAAGCACTGAGCTTATTAAATGCGGCAAATGTTTAGAAATCGTGTTGAATTAATAAGTAAAAAAACGTTGAAACTGTGGAAGCCCACTCGCTCTTATTCTCGAGAATAAGGCGGGAGTGAGTTATCTCGCGTCCAATAAAAAATCTCTATATAAGCAAAACAGACTTCCTTCCCTTGGTATCGCACAGCTGCGTCACGTGGCTGTCCGTCCAGTTCTGCCAAGCGAAAGTGGATGCATAGGGCTATTTGTCGGTGTTCTTTAATGCCAATTGAATGTTTATTTTGAATCATACTATGCCTTCGAGGATATGTGCTTAACAAGAATTTGCTTTATATTAACGCAATCATCGCATTATCACTGTATCTGGATCGCTACAAACTGACACAGTTGACTGCTCAGGGAAGAAAGCGAAGAAAGCGGTGCTCGACAACGCTATGCCTGTGTGAACAAGAGAACGGGATTCTCGGATGTTTTAACAGAGCAAGAATAATAAACGCCATAACTCGGTCAGTATCGCATGATTTAGAGTGTGTTGCTGCACGGTCAATGAAAGCACGGTTATCCATAACGTTTTCCAGTAGGCTAGGGTTTTTTATTTTTTCAAACGACTGCACAGTGCAACAGTAGCTTACACACATTACTCAAAGCGGCCTTGTGATCCTAAGTCAAGGCCGTTTGGACTTAATAGCTGAGTATGTTTTGTGCATGGTAATAAAACACATATTTACAGTGGTGCTATTTTTGTGTCTCATGAATGAACAATGATATTGCATTTTTTAACGAGGGAGATGCCTTGGTTTAAATAATTATATTTACCAAAAGATTTTACACTTGATGCCTTATAAACACCATGCCATTTTCATTCACTTTTGAGAAATTTAAGCATTGTTTCTTCAAAGCACAGACAATATTTGTATGTTTAGGAAATATGATGTGCTCAAGTGTGTCAAAAAAATAACTGTACTTTTGGTCTTATTTTTGTTATTCCTTTCTTACAGAGTTCTCCCAGGCAAGCTTAAATGAGCAGAGTTGACCACCAAATGGACTTTTTCAAAAGCCAAATCCTGTGTTTTATTAAGGACCAAATCATTGGGCAGGGTAGAAGAGTTATTTAGAGTATAGGAAAGGCGCATTCAAATTCTGAGTATTGCCAATAAACTTTTAGGGAAGGAAGTGTATCTGTAGGATCTAACACAGAAAGCTGGGGTAAGTCTCTTTTCCGATAAGACAAGATGTCTGAAGATCCTATAGAATGTTCTTTAGACACAGTGAGAGCAGATCAGATTAAAACCGAAAGAGAAGATGAAGACTACTTCCTGGTGGAGCAACTCTCCAGCCAAAGTTGGGACTCGGCAGACGACGAACCTGACGAATGTTTTGACACGGACGAGGAAGACTCTTACTCAAAGCTTTGTTCTGGCCAAATAAAAATTGAGACCGATGAACCAGAACATGCGGGATCCGAGCAACATTTTATTGAAGAACCCGACGAATGTACTGATTCACCCAAGAGCACAACGGAGGGAAAATCCCAGAGAAGAGATCTCAGAGAGTTGGAGACTGAGCAGTCCAACGAACCTCAAAGTCAGGCTGGAATCAAATGGTCATGCCTGCGATGCAATATGACTTTCACTGATGGAAACTACCTGAAGATACATGAGGAAGCTCACAAATCTGGGAAACCGTACTCCTGTCCGGACTGTGGGAAGGGTTTCAATCACATAAGCAACATGAGAAGACATCAGCTCATCCACAAAGATGAAAAACCGCACTATTGCGCAGACTGCGGAAAGGGTTTCAATAGATTAAGCAGCTTAAAAGTGCACAAGCTTAATCACACCGGAGAGAAATTATTTACATGCTCAGAGTGTGGAAAGAGTTACAGCATACTGAAATATTTAAAACTACATCAGCGGACGCATTCTGGTGAGAGACCCTTCCCTTGCACGGAGTGTGGAAAGAGTTTTGGCCGCTTTAATAACTTGAAAAGACATCAGCTGATTCACACTGGAGAGAAGCCCTTCTCTTGCCCGGACTGCGAGAAGAGTTTCAATCAGTTAAGTAGCTTGAAAACCCACCGACTCATTCACACAGGGGAGAGAATGTTTCCCTGCACAGAGTGTGGCAAGCGCTTTACTCACTTAAGGAACTTGAAAGACCACCTTCAAATCCACAAAGGAGAGAAGCCATACTCATGCACAGAGTGTGGGAAGTGCTTCAATCGATTGGATAACTTCAAGTCGCACAAGCTAATTCACACGGGCGAGAGACCGTTCTCTTGCACGGAATGCGAAAAGAGTTTCAACAAGTTAAGTAGCTTGAAAAGGCATCGCGTCACTCACACGGGGGAGAAAATGTATTCTTGTCCAGACTGCGAGAAGAGGTTCAGTCAGTTGAGTAGCCTAAAAAGACACTGCCTTATTCATAGGAGAGAAATTGCATTCTTGCACCGTGTGTGGGAAGAGCTACAATCAGTTAAGTAATGTGAAAGAAATTCAACAAACACCTGGACATCTACCCAAGTCTGCCTCTCCCTTAAGTTTGTAATTCAGCATTTCTATAATGCTATTCATATGCCTTTGGTAGCAGTACAAATAAGGTGTCCCCAATTTCTATGAACCCTTTGTGATGTTTGGTGTTGTAAATGGGGAGAGGCAGCATGAAAGGACTCGATATGATAACTGGATTTAATAGTGTTAAAGGTACAATAGGTAAGATTTTTGTGTTAAAGCATTGTTACAAGACCATTGTAGATCCCTCCTGATCATTGAAACAAGCTCACTGACTTGTTGACTCACCCTCTGCCAGTGTTTATCGTCCTGAAATTCGTGTTTCAAAATATACAGTTGACAGACCGACACTCTGTACCAAAGCATTGTATAGCTGTACAATAATTTAAGCTCATTGGTTGAGAATTGGTTCTAATTGCCACAGCCAATGGCGTGGGAGTTTCAACGTCAGCGTTTTCACAGAGAAGGGGGAGGGATAAACAGTGTTGTGGTTTGAGGGTGTTTGTGGCTGCAATTCTTCTCTTGACCGTTAAAAGTCCAAAATTCCCTATTGTACCTTTAACATATTTGTATGACATTTACACTCAGTGACACCTTTTTTTATTTTATTGGACTTTCTTTTGTCTTATTGGCCTTCTGCTGCTGCAGCCACTTTAATGTTCGGCTTGTTGTTCAGAGATGCTCCTCTGCATACCACTGTTGTAACTCATGGTTATGTGAGTCAGTTTGAGCCAGTCTGGCCCTTCTCCTCTCTCATTAATGAGGCATTATTGTCCACAGAACTGCCGCAAAGCAATCCCAGGAGATCAGCAGTTTCTGAGATACCCAGACCACCCCGTCTGGCACCAGTAATCATTCCACGGTCAAAGTCACTTGGATCACATTTCTTCCCATTCTGATGTTTGTTCTGAGCAACAACTAGACCTCATGACCATGTTTGCATTACTTTTATGCATTGCGTTGCTGCCAGATTATTAGCAGATTAGATGTGTGCATTAACTAGCTGGTGTACAGGTCTACCTAATAAAGTGGTCACTGATTGTACTTGAGATATATTTCAAAATGTAAAATGACTTATTTTTGAGGTTATCTGTTGTCCTTAAATCAATCAATATTTGATTAATATTTTGCTACCATGGGAATCCCTAGTCATCAAATATGGATAACATTTATGAAAGCAACGTGGATGTATATTCAAGGCAGGTAATGGCAGGTTTTATTGAAATTCATAGAATATATTCATTACCTGAATATGTATGGCATTATTTTGAAATTTTGACATTTCTAGTTTGAATAAAGTATAAAGTAAATGGGCAGTTATTTTTGAGCACAAGAATGACATAATTTTCCATTGCAGTTGCTTTTATGAATCACTTTTACTGAATCTGGGTGTAACATTCACTTCAGACTTGATATTAAAATATGTTTACATTCAGTGGGATGTGCATCACTCGGCAAAGGGCAAGCTGCATGCCAATGATAAGTGATGTGCTAGTTATTGACAGAAGATCATCTTTTTATTACTCCAGCCATTTCAGTGTCTGAGTAACAGATGCAGATCATTAGGGAAACCCTAATCCTACATTCTTTCAACACTCTGGGCTCATTCCAATCACTTATTTTTCACCTCTTTTCCTACTCCTAGCTCCACCGAGGCGAGAAAAAGAAGTAAATCGAGAATGTGAATGAAGCAAATGGAATGCCCTTCCTCCTTCAAATGTAATTTCGAAGCCAAGCAAATTAAGTGATTGGAATGAGCCCACGGTCTGTTGAGGGAGTGTTGATCTTCATTGTTACTCAGCAATTAATTTTTTATCTCACCCCACCTGGTTTCTCTGGTCTGAATTGGTTAAATGAAACATGCAGACATTATGGCCTACCACAATCAGGGGTGAGAACTCATGCTGTTGACCAGGGATGTCCACAGAGAGCTGTGACTGTTCCTGGATTTCATGCCTGGATAAACTTCCCTTATTAATTGAATTCGCCTGATCATTTTGTATTTGATATTTCTTTATATTTCTAAGTTTATGACTGATAGCTGAACACCTTTCCCTGTGCCCCAATATTACATTTCTTATTGTGGTCTCATTTATGGGTAAACCAGCAGGGCTATGGGTGGGGAGAGGGTGTAGGATGGGCACCCAAAGTGGTTGTCTGCTCACCCTGGTCTTCCGCAAATCAGCTATCACTACTGGCAGAAGTGAAATTTAGAAATGTGTATTATCCTGAATTTACGGATAATCACAAATTAAGCAAACCAAGAGTGCAAATTCTAGTAATGCCACTGAATCAGCATAATTATGTTCAGTGAATTAACTAATTTGGCTATTGTAACGGGTGACAATGAACCTGCACACACACCAGCCCTGCAGGAATGGAACCGTTCACCCCTGCTGTAGGCAATGGAAGTTGTTTGCTCATTTTTTTAAGTAATTTTCTTTATGGATCCAGAAATGGTGCCATGTAGTTGTCTTTCATTGTTCATGCTATTTCTTTAACTGTGGTCTCCAACCCTGGTCCTGGAGAGCTACTGGGTTTTTGTTTTTGCCTTAAACTTTGCACCCTGTTGACCCAGGTAACCAGGTGAGGTGAGCTAACCATGTAAACAACTGCTCTAATTGATTAATTGAGTGCAGAGTAACAATGAAAACCAGCAGACCCTATAGCAACTTGGTTTTGGTGTTCCTTGATTCCTTGCTTAATTACCTGCTTCATATTTAGAGGGATTGTTTAAAGCACATACTGTCAGAAATATCTATGCATGCCATGAAGAATAAAATTCCAAGGTTCATATTGTGCTATATTGCAAACAATTACATAAAAAGAGGTGATACCACCATACAGGTTTGGCTCATTATCATATTCTTCAAACCATCTTCCTCATGCATGGTCAGTTTTAGTGGCCAGGTACCCATACTTTCAGTTATGAGCATATTGGAGCATATTGACTCACCTCAGTCTTTAATTTGATCAGTTAATAATTTACTTTATTCATTTATGCAGTTGTTTGCAATAAGCTCAATATGAACTTGGGAATTTGATGAATTGGGAATTTGATTCTTTATTCTGATATAATGGTTTACAAAATCTGGTTTTCCTGGGTAATTCAGTGAATAATTAGTACAGCTGATTGGCCACATAGTCTTCACACCTGACTCTTGGGTAAAGGGGGGGAGAAAACCCAGCAGCCTTGATCAGGGATGGGCAACTCCAGTCCTGGCAGGCCGGTGTGTATGCAAGATGTTGCTGCCACCAGTTACTACAGTTATTTACTACACATGACTGCCCAATGGCTGTTCCTAAAGATCTATCATCCTGTAGGCTTTCATTACAACCCTCATTTTGCACAGCTAATTCGGCTAATTATCAGCTCAATGAGATATCAAGGTGTTGAAGGAGGTGTGCTTTGTTGGGGCTGGTGTGAAATCCAAGCGCTTGGTATATCTCCAGGAACAGGGTTGGCCAGCCCTCATGCATAGTCACATAGGTATGTTCAATCTTTCACAGAAAGGGCCAGTGTGGGTGCAGGCTTTTGTTCCAACCAAGCAGTTACACACCTGACTCTATTAAATCAACCACTAGTGTCTTTGCCTAGTAGAATCAGGTGTGTGACTGCATGGTTTGGGGGGAAAAAAAAGCCTGCACTCACAAACTAGCCTTTTCTGGGTAGGATTGAGTATGTGATAATGAACAGGTGAAAACAAACTGGACCTCAACAAGACAAAAACAACAACAACCTTGGATCAGTAATGTGGTAAGAGAAGAAGATAGGGAAGACACCATTTACTTTACATTACGAACACCAAACAGAAGCTCTCATGCAATCTCAAATAGTGGAGAACACAGCGGAATACAGAAATATGCTTAAAATCTTTGGAAACCTAACGATATAATAAACAATACACCTAACAATTTGTAAAAAAAAAAATAATAAATAATAAAAATATGACTAGACTGGTAGCCTTTCTTTACACCTTTCCTTAAGGATGTTTCTATACCTATAACATCCTTAAGGAAATTTCATAAGGGGCGACCTTAATTTTTTAGTATTGAGATGGGCCATGTGGCTTTTCAGTTATGGGTATGGGACCCCTGCTTTACAGGATACTAAAAATGATGACGCTGATCTGTGCCACCTCTGAGATGGTGGAAGCCATTTTCTTGGTTTTCATTTGTAATCGGCAACAGAAAAACCTACCGTTTCGATTGACGATTGAGCGAAGTGTAGCCTTCCAGTCAGTCCCTACAGTCCTCCGCACCACTGATCACAGATCAGTGCTCACCATGTTACCAGGAAGTGCTCACTGCATGAAGGGGTTGGAGAGGGATAGGTATCCAGGACCTGGAGTGCAATAGAATTCTTTTATTTATTTTTTGCTGCTTTCAATCCCCTAATTCAGTGGTTCTCAAACTCTAGAACTATTTCTTCCTTTATCTTAGAAATACAATGCAAGTTTGGCTCGTTATCCGTTGCTTTGTCTTTTGAATTCTTTATTCTCTTCCAGATGGTTATTTTTAGTGGCCAGTGTTCACCTTGTTTTTTAATTTGATTAGTTAAAAAGAATGTACCTTGTTTTATGGAATTGCTTGCAATCTAGCACAATATGAACACAATAATTTGATTTAATTTCATGGCAGGCATAGCTATTTCTGATTTAATGTGGTTTACGAGGGTAAATGATCCCTCTAAACATGAAAAGCACTATTTACAATTTATTAAAATTCTGGAATTGCAGTTGTGATTCGAACAGAAACCAGCATACACAGGGGATGCAGTTTGGGAACCACTACCCTAATTACATAATTGTATTCATTGGGCTTAATGAAAACAGGCCATCTAGAGCAGCGGTCTTAAACTTGTTGCAATGGAGGGCCCTATGTATGCGAATTTTCATTCCAACCAATTTATGCTGCCTTAGATTCCAATTTCTCATTTAGCCATATGCATTTAACTGCATTAAAGCTCAGAATATAAGCAACAGGTGTCATTTAGACAACACAAATAACACAATTCACTTTATATATGTTATTTGCAAACATAGCCCTATTTCTGCAAATAATTTAAGTAATTATGTAATCAAGATCTGAGGCAGGAATAAAAACCAGAATTCACACAGCCCTCTATGGCCACTGTTGAGGAGTTTGAGACCACTATTAAGGAGGTACACAGTTTTACTTGTCAGACTGAATATTTAGGCTTTGATCCCTAATGGCCCAAATACCTCTCTAGAATACCAAGGCCAGGGTCTAAGTGCCTAATCCTGGTTTAGAACACAATCAAGTGAAAGTCAGAGAATTCATTTTTTGCTTTGACGTGGCACATCAGGGGTGCAGAACTCCGGTCGGTCTGCGTATTGGTTTTTGTTCCAACCAATTGCCTTGTATTTAATTTAATAGACAGCTCTAAAAATTACCCTGGTTCAAGCCTGTACCTGAGCACAGTAAACTCATTAGGATACACTTGCAGTCTGGAACAGAAACACTGATAGCTGTTGGAGTGACCAACCACCCTATCATGTGCGACCAAACTGTACATGATGATGTAGTTTGCTCAATGTCCAATAGGTGGTATCATAGCTTTGGAAATCTGTGCATTGCAAGAGGCATTGAGTTGCATTACATTTTCTACTGAACTAGCAGATACATTTCTGTCAGATTAAACCTTGAATGTAGTACTTTTTCTGTAGTCATTTTAGTCATCACTTTTTCTCTAACCAACACTATTAAATGTGATGGGGAATTGGAAATAAATTGAAATTGGATATGGCAAGAGAGATTTTCAACATCTGTATGTCTGGTTTTTTAGCATGACTGTAACATTGTTTTCACAAAACTGAAAGTACCTCCAGCACATGAAGTGGCTCCTGAGAACGAGGATGGGGAGAGTACTTTCTGTGGCCGTTTCGTCGTGACAATGCAGACGAGCCCTACCTGCCTGGTTTAGGACTAAGGAAGTGACTGTGACACCACCGACTGGACATTCAGTGAATTACATTATAATAATCTGTTAGCGGGTTCTGTTCAGAATCAGAATCACTTTATTCACCGAGTAGTTTTCACATACAAGGAATTTGCTGTGGTTAGTGGGTGCATGCAGACAACATAAAGAATAATACTAAAATAGAAACATAGATATAAAATAAAGTGGAATGGAAATATAAATAAATAATATATATATATTTACAATACAAGATGATACTGAAGCAGGGTATGTGAAGTATTATTAAAGTGCAAAATCTAAAGTCTATGGGGGCGGGATAAGAGTCTGTGACAATGGGGGTTCCCGGGCCTTGTTGATGTTGATCACAGTTCTACTCCAGACAACCACAAGGCAATATTCCACTGACATTACCCTGGCTGCCAGGGTGACAGGAAGGTTGTTTGGATTAAGTGCCACCTGCAAGGTTGTCAGTCAAAATCTGAATCCAGTCTAGGAATCTGAGCCTAAATATTTCCTGTAATGGCTTGTCCTGATTATAACTCAGAGCCTGAGTCTGAGTTTTTGCTGATTGCCTTGCTTGAACTCTTAGATACAGTTGGACCTAGCTTACTTCTATTATCAATAGCTCCCAGGTCTTCTGACTGTGTCCCTGACTATTTCAACATTGCTTGTTCACCCTCTTCTGAAAAATACTTACATGGACCCTTCAATCCTCAGTGATTACAGATCTATTTCTAAGCTCCCCTTAATTTCCAAAATTAAAAAAATTTCAAAGCAACTTTGCACAGTTGTGAAGAACAATAACCAATCTATATTTCATAAGCTTTTATAAGCAGCATAGAATGGAGACTGCTCTTGAGTTTACCAACAACAGCTTGATGAGCTCTGATGTGGGTGAGTGCACTGTATTGGTTTTACCAGTTATGCATTTGATGCCATCAGGATGTTGACAGACTGGTATTGGGTGGGAGTCTTAGGGTCTGCTTTAGAGTTGTTCTCTCAATATTTGTCAGATGGGAAATTCTTTGTCTTAATGATAATAATCCCTCTCAGTACAGTAAGTGTGATGTGTTTTGCGCTTCCTCTTGGCCATGCCATTCTTCAGCGTGGCAGCTGAGCTGTTATCATTGCTATGCTGAAGATGCAGCTATATCTCTTGGTGAAGCAAAATGTCATGTTTACATTGGCCAATATCCAGTGTATGTGTGAGAACTTCCCATTGGTGAACTCTGATAAAACAGAAGAGCCTTTGATATTGGTCCTCTAGCCAAATCCAGGTCACATTTGGTTCTCTACTGATCCTACTGATTGATCCTGATTTGAATAAAATGTTTGCATTATAAAGAAAAACTGCGATACGAAACAAATGTCTCAGAAGTCAGGAATAACGAAATGGCAAATGGTTGTACAGCCGTTGTCCAAAGCGCTGTACAATTGATGCTTCTCATTCACACACTCGCACACCAACGGCAATTGGCTGCCGTCAGGAGCATTTGGGGTTTAGGTGTCTTACTCAGGGATATTAGAAAGTGTGATTCTGTTAAAATTGTGTACAATAAATTATACAGATGTTTCTTGATGTATGCGAGTTACACTTTGTAGGATTGTCGTGATCTCACAGATCGCGGCGATGCCAATGACCGACACTGACCCCTTGCTGGCAGGGGAATCCGACGAGTCATCTCGCCAATCGATTGTCGGAATGGGTGGATACGCAGCTTGGAGCAAGTTTTTACTTTACTTTACTAAGTAGTTGTAAAATAATAATTAGACATACTTATAACTGTCAACCTAAATTGGTTTTGACATGTTGGATAATGAACTGAATGCAACTTCCTGGTTTTTTAATGACCAATACCTGTTTGCCAGTTATTAATAAAAATGTGAACACATCAAACTAGTTACCAAACTGGGTAACTTGCACTTTATTATCACTTTCTGTCCATTAACTCTTCTCCTAAACATTCTTAACTCAGGTTGTAGAAAGCCAGCGTGCAACTAAATCGATACACGCAAGATCTTGCCTGACTGGCTTTTCAAGGTAAACTAGGAAGTTGTAAGATTTGCGTCATCGTTTGACACTTGGCCTACATACCTTCTCAGACATTAGTGGAATGCTCCTGGTATTTCATTTTCCTTTTTTCAGCTTAATTCTGTAGTGAGGTTGAATAAAAAAGGTTGATCAAAATCTGGAGTCTGCTAGTTGCAATTTATGGAATCCCACACTGGTTTAGCATTCCTAGCATCCCATGGGCTTGCACAGGGTTGTTGACATTGTTTGTGTATCTGGTCTGTTGTAATATGTCCTGTGTCTAAAGATAAGTTTCAAGGCGCACAAAATAAGTTTTCTTGGTCCATATGCAATGTGCCAGTAGGATATTATTTTACTGTCATCAGGCTTGTTTTTTTGCTCCATGTTTACTTCCTCCACCATTATAACATAATTATTTTGATCCAGCATCAAAGCCATTTCCAGCCAGTAGAGTCTATAATTAGAGTATTATATACTGCCAATTCAACAAACATATTGGCTTCATGGTTACTCACTTTTAAAAAAATACAGCGGCCTCCGAACATGACAAATATATGATGAGAATGTATTCCAAACACAAGGGTGAAGTCAGTAAAGTATACTGCTCCCTATTAAATAGAGCAGCAAAAGCTGAATAGAACTTTGTAACTTTGAAGTTTGGATTCAAAGTATGTATTTCATGATTTAAATACATGGTTATATACTGAATACGGTGGATTTCAGTTCATAAAAATTAAGGTCCTGCTTTTTAGATTGCAGAGATGGACTAAAACTCAACCACCCATAATGCTTTCCCTTTCACAGTGACAATTTCCACAATTGGACCATCCTAAGGCTACCGACAGTGTGTCTATATTCATTTATCGGCCCGACTTGTGTTATTTAAAAAAACTGGACTTAGAATCATGCCAGTTAAGTTAACTTGATTACAAATAGGATACATTTTGTAATCCGTGGCCTATCAATGGCAACCTGCAACTTGCACGGAAAATGGAAATCTTTCATTTACATAAGTATTCAGACCCTTTGCTGGAGCACTCCAAATTGTGGTAATGTGCATCCTGTTTGTCCTTTTTTTTTTGATATTTTTTTAGGCCTTTTTCAGCTTTATTGGACAGTATATAGTATAGAGAGACAGGAAGAATTGGAGCGAGAGAGAGGGGAAGACATGCGACAAATGTCGGATTCGAACCGCCAACGTCGCGGCTCGCAATGAGCATGCGGTCAGTGCTCTACAGGCTGCGCCACCGAGACACCCCCATCCTGTTTGTCCTTGAGATGTGTCTAGATGTTTGTCGCTTGTCCTTGTGTTCGATTTGCACTTCATTGTACGTCGCTCTGGATAAGAGCATCTGCTATATGCTTGTAATGTAATGTAATGTAGAACTTGAAGCCTGGTGGTGGCAGCATCATGGATGAAGGTCCTCAAAGAAAACCTGCTCCAGTGTGCACACAACCTCAGACTGGCGCAATGGTTCACCTTTCCGCACCACCCAAATCATACAGCCAAGACAACGATGAAGTGGCTCTGGGACAAGTCTCTGACTGTCCTTGAGTGGCCCAGCCATTAGCCCAGACTTGAACCCCATGGAACATCTGTGGGGAGACCTGAAGATGGCAGTTTACAGGCGCTTCCCATTCAATCTAACTTCGCTTGAGAGGATCTGCCAGGAAGAATGGCATAAACTTCCCAAATCCAAGTGTGCAAAGTTTGTAGAGACTTACCCAATCAAAGCTGTAATTGCTGCTTCTACAAAGTACTGAATTAAAGCTCTGGATACTTATATAAATGACAGATTTTTATTTATTTATTATTTCTGAAAAAATGTATTCACTTTGTCATTATGGATTATTGAATATAGATTGATGGCCAAAAATGGCAATGTTACCCTTTTAAAATGTAATCTACAACACAAAGGCCCAGATTCACGTACGTGAAATTTGCAGCACAAAAGGTGGCCTGATGAGCATATATTGCAGTCTGCTTGAAATGATCAATGCTCATTACGAAATCAGCGAATGGGACTGCCTACCAATCACATTTTGTGATTGAGGCAGATCTTAAACAGTGCAATTAAAACACCTGTTAAGTGTGGCAATATACATGTATCTGGTGCCATGTAAAAGTTTATCCAGCGCAGGACAAAATATAATCCAGCTGTGCTGGCAGTTGTCGTTTGAATTAATTCAAATGCGAGATGTATAGTTGCAATGAGCTTGACTATTGCCAGGATAGAATGGAAATGTGTGGGAGGTTCTCCTAGAAGTGTAATTATTTGTATGGCTGAGTGTTTGTCACTGAGGTCGCTGGTGATTTTCTATTTTCAGGCAGTCCTTTTAATTCCTCATTTATTTTCTGTGATTGTTTTGGAGGATAGCTAATCAAAAGTAACACTCTCTTTCCGTGATAGACAAAAGCAATTAAAAGCAGCATATCAACGCATTTAGGCTACTCGTATTTCATTACTAGTGGCAACAAGGATACATTTTTTTTTAATGTTTTCTTTCTTTTTTTTAAATTATGTATTTGTCACTGCGGTTGAGCACGTTATTTCAGTCACTTCCCACTGCTCTGCATGAGACATTGGTTGATTTAATATATTATTTTGCAAATATTTTCTGTGACAAAAATCCAGTCTTATTTATTGCTTCACTGCAGTCATTAATTCATATTTACTATTAATGATCTTTGTTAGGGTGCACCGAGGGTGGAAGACACAAAGGACGAGGGCCTGCGGTGATGAGGTGCTGATGGTGTATTTTATTTACAGGTGCTATGGTGGCTGTGCAGAAATATTTACAGTGACGACAAAAATAACAATAAACTAAGAAGAAAAACTTTACCACACAAATAAAAAAAAATGCTAATGAAAATGGCGTGTACTTCGGCTATGCATAAAAAATTAGGCCCATTACACAGCACACAACTCCAAGACTCAAACAAAAGAAAAACTCTCGTCGCGGCGCTAGTCTGTGACATTTCCCCCTCCTTCTCCTGATGCCACTTGAGGCGTAACCACCTGGCTATCCTGGCAAAGAGTCCAGCTTTAGTTGTCCTGGCTCACCTTGCAACAGCACAGCCGCATGACCATGCTCTGATACGTCAGTCTGCACTGTAAAAGTCTTTTCAAAGTCCGGACTCTGCAGAATTGGCTCTTGACAAAGAGTCCTTCAAGTCCTGAAATGCCAACCCACAGTCCTTTGTCCATGTCACCCTATTGGGCCTGTCCTTCTTTGTATGGGAAGTGAGGGTGGAGCTCGGGCTGAAAAGTTGGGGATAAAACGTCTGTACCACCCCACTAGCACTAAGAATGACCGTACCCCCTTCTTTGTTGTAGGCCTTCACCTTCCCGACCTGTGGTCGGATCACCCCATGCCCCAGCACAAACCCAAGGTACTGAGTTTCACCCTTAGCCAGGGTGCACTTGTCAGGGCGAATGGTGAGCCCTGCCCTCTTGATCCTGCCCAACACCTCTTGCAGATGGTGAAGGTGTTCCTCCAATGTGCGGCCGTAGACGACAATGACGTCAAGGTAGGCGGCAGCAAAACCCTCAGTCCCCCTCAGGATACGGCCCATCATCCTCTGGAATGACGCTGTAGCTCCATGCAAGCCATAGGGCAACACAGAAAACTGGTAGTGTCCAAAGGGTGCCTTGAAGGCCGTCATGTCCCTGCTCTCAGTGGTCAGCGGGACCTGCCAATACCCCTTGCAGAGATCTAGGGTACTGAGGTATCTTGCCTTTCCCAGCCGCTCCACCAAGTCGTCCACCCTGGGCATCGGATAGGGGTCGAACTTGCTGATGCTATTGACCTTCCTGAAGTCCAAACAGAACCTCAGGCTGCCATCCTTTTTGGGGACGAGGATGACTGGGCTGCTCCATTCGCTTGTTGAAGACTCAATCCTTCATAGCCTCCAGCTCCTCCCTCAGGACAGGCAGAAGCCGCTCAGGAACCCAGTAGACTGGCTGGTGAATGGGCTTTGGGTCTTTAAGGGTGATGTGGTGTTTAACCAGGTCTGTGCTCCCTGGTCTGTCCATGAAAAGCTGCTCTGGCCGACACCGCAGGAGCTGTTGTTGTTGCTCCATTGTCAGATGCTCCAAGACCAGCTCACTCCCTTGCTGGGCACTGGGGAAATACTGCTCGGTGACCTCCTCTTCTTCCTCCACGGTGCGAACATACAGGGACTGCAGTGGTGTTGCTGGTGTTTCTGGGGTCGATGGTGGTGACCGGGCATGCTATTTCTTCAGCATGTTGATGTGGAAGGTCTGCAGCGGCTGTCGGCGAGGTGGAATGCAGACCTCGTATGTCACCGGCCCCATCTTCCGCTTGACCTGGTAAGGGCCCTGCCACTTAGCCAACAGTTTTTCTGATGTTGGCTAAGTGGCCTGGCCACCCTGTCATACCAGACCTTCTGTCTGGCCTGCGCCTGCAGTACGTTCTCTCGTGCGAGGGCTGTGGTCTTCTCCAGCTGCTCCCTCATCTTGAGCACGTAAGAAACCACGTTCATCTTCCGTGGTCCATCTGCTCCCTCCCAGCTCTCCCGCAGCACATCCAGGGGTCCTCAGACCTGACGGCCGTAGAGGGGCTTGAATGGTGAAAATCCTGTTGACGCTTGAAGTTGAAGGTTGGGGCCCTGGTCAGTGAGAATTTATTTTGGAATGCCTACTTGTGAGAAAAAAAAAAACGCAGGAACACACTAGCTACTTGCTTAGCAGTGACGTCTCTTAGTGGGTAAGCCTCAGGGTACCTAGTACCATAGTCACAGACAACTAAGACAAACAAAAGAAAAACTCTCCCCTCAGCTCTCTCCTGGAGCTACAAATGGGCATAGCCCCTCCCACCTGGCACCTTCCATGCACAAAAAAATAAATCCAATCAATTAACAAAATAAAACAGAAAATGATCAAACAGAACATAACACACATGGCCATTACAATAATAACAAACCGCTAAAAACACAAGAACAACAAGGGGGTACTAAACAGAAATTAAAACAATCATCTGTGTACCATTCAAATTCCCCCCTTACCTAAATCAAACAGGTGGTAGTTCCCGCTAACCACCCTCCATAAATACCACCTGGTTCCCTTCACTTTCTGCTTAGTTGAGGCGCCAGGATTGAACGGACCCAGGTAAACCTTTTTTTTTATTTATTTTTTTTTTATTTATTTTTTTTATAAATGCACTCGTTGTACGTTTATTACCGGTCAGTTTAAAATGTAACGCTTGTTGTGTTGCGGTGTTTGTGTTGCATGTCTGTAATAGTGTTAGTCTCGTCGCGGCGCTAGTCCGTGACAATCTTTTTAATGATTTTTTTGCTCTGCGAGTTTTTGATCTGAATAGTGTGATTCCTGTTGCAAAGATTATTTCAGTGCATCTTCGAAGCCTAGATCTGTGTGTCTCGTTTGCACCTCCGTTTAGAGGCGGAGAAATTTCACGCACAAATAGACCTTCGTTAATTGCGTGAAGCTTTAATTCAATGGAATACATAATCAGCCACACTTATAATATCTACGCCCTTTAGTTGCGCAATCCGCCCTTAAATGCATACGTATTAAGAAGAGAAGCGCACATTGAGAACTCACTTAGATAGCATGCATACTGCGGTTCCAGCCCTGTGTGCCTTTGTTCTCATTCTCATTCTTATTTATAGAATTTTAGCCACCAAAGAAATGCTGCATAGATGGGGTATTGAACATTCTCCTCTATGTAGATTATGCCAAGATGAAACCGAACCTATTCAACATTTTTTGGTACTGTCCCATAGTGAGCCTTTTCTGGACTCAAATTCAAATGTGGCTAAGAAAGTGTAATATCAAGGCTGAATTGGATGTACACACTTTTCTGCTTGGGGATTTAAAAAAATATTAATCAAACGGTTGTAAATGTTATTCTACCTCTGGGCAGGTATTTATTTTCAAGTCCACCTTGAATCAGGATCTACAAATGGAGCATTTTAAATCAATTGTAAAACATTACAGCAGAGTAGAAAACCTGGTATATGAGGGAAATTATTAATATAGTTTGTATGGTTCAAAGAGGAAAATTAGGGAAAGGACAAAGGGAAGAAAGAAATAAAAAGGAGTAGGGAAAAAAAAAGGAAATCCTTTAGTGAAAATTAATGAATTGCCCTGAAACTGTAAATATTGTTAGAATATGATAACACTTTGTGTTATTTTCTGTTCACTTTTGTTCAATTTGCATGTATGACACTGACTTAAATACATTAAATTATATTTTTATATTATATGTCAACTGTTTGAATAAATCAGTATAAGTTGTCCCCCAAAGTGGGGGTGGTCAGACCGGTAAATATGCAGTTTTCATGTGACTCAACATGTATTGCATTTTCTTCTGGGCATTCACAACTTTTTCAAAGAATGTGGGAATCTGTTTGGCAGGTCCATACAAGTAGCTGACATGCATGAATTTGTGCAAAGAAAGAAAAATCTGTGTCATTCCCTGAAGTCATTAGCCTCTGTGTCCATGGCGATAAGAAGAAATTCTGGGTCACGGAAACTGTATCTGCAGCATTGTATTCTCACTGGAGGGAGAGGAATCCGCTATTAATGCAAAAAGGCCTTTTTCTGCGCTAAAGTGCACAATGGTTGGCACGAAAGTGTTTTTACTTTTAGATGTTAACCTTTTAGGCAGCCTAGCTGTATTTTAAGCTTAAACTGTTAGGTGCTTTTACTCTGATCTCAGAACTGTGGTTGACATGGAAATCTTTCCAACTTGTGGCAGATGCGGCCGATTGTGTGTGGGGATATAGAAGATTACGGCACAGGTGTTCACTCACTTTTCAGAATAATGGGTGCGAATCAAAGCCCGGCCTTTCTCAGGACATGATCGCTGCTCTTAATTATTTATGTCTATCATTTTTTGGATCTGAAATTATTGATATCGCAGGCTACTGCTCGAGAGGGGCAATATAACTGACTGAGGAGAAGAGTCCCATCTTCTGACCTTTTGCTGATGGATGACTGAATTCAGGTGGAAAAGTGCCCTCAAACTGTCCCTTACTATAGGATATAAACCAATGGTGAACTTTGCAGTTGCATTTTGGTTGCAGTTGCACACCAAGGATCGGGCTTCAATTCCTGGTCCTGCCATGGCTGAGTTTGGCTGGCTCACATGGAGCGGCATAATTGTTTGCTGCTCCTTGGGAGGGGCTCGGCAGGGGTAGGATTGCAACATACAACAAGATACGGTACAATTGGCTACCAAATTGGGAGAAAAAGCACATAGACCAATGGCTTCCAAACCTTAGGTCACAAGATGAATAGTTCTGTTTTCTTGTTTTCTCCCAAGTAACCCATGGTGTGTGATTTGGCTGTGCTGACGTCATGTGTCCCAAAGAGCTGAACTCATGAGGGTGCATAGCAGAGCCTTTGGTATCCTGATAAGAGCCGGTCTGTCAACCAAAGACCCCTCCCCTCTCCCCTGGGCAGAGTATTGTGTGGTGTGATGAGAAGGTCCGACCAATAGGAATGGCTTCTGAGCTGTTCAGCTGCAACTACATTGGGATTCTGAACTTGGAAAAGGGGTGTGGCCGTGGGAAGAGGAAGAGAAAGGGGGAGTGGCCTTGAGCATTAATGAGGCAGTGCATCATGCAGTGTAGCCATAGTAGAACAGACTGGAGACACAATACAGAGCGCACACCCTGAGCACAAGGTGAATCTGTAAACCTGAAACCTCAAGGAGGCTAGAGCATTCAGAAAATACAGAAACAAGCCGGGGATAAAAAATGCATTGTAAGTATCAATTCTTCGGTATGCTTTTTGTGCGGAGCTGTGACAGTGCTGCATGTCACGACTGCTGTCAGAGAACATACCAGTTTCTATATCAGGTGTGATTCGTGTGCTGGTCGCTTGCGCGGACAGGCTGCACAAAGCGATGTCTGTGTATCGTGATGTGGGTCTGTCTTGCAGACACTTGTTTAGAGTAAAAATGTTGTACCGTTTTCACGTCTTTTCAGAGGCAAAGCATTTGGTGCGGAGAAGGCCCTCAGGTTGTTATGTGCTGGTTGAATCTCTGAGCTGTTTTGAGGTCACATTCCTAAAACATTCCATGGAATCTCTCATGCTGGTATCTCCCTGGCAAGTTCCCCGCATTAGATTGAAAACAATGCTTTTTTTGAGATTGAGATTAACTTCCACATGGACCTATTTGTGAGAATGACACTACTTATCCTTGTCCATGAATGACCAGCTAGGCCAATTAATTCCTTTTAAATGGAGAGGGAAGGCTATTTTGAATGCAAGTTTGTCATTTCAATCACAGTTTGACATTTAAGTGGATTTTTAAGTAATGCAGCTTTTGTTCAATATTTTATCAGCAGGTGAAACTTTCTCAGTTGCAATGCTTGACTAGATTACATTTTATGATTGTGAAAGCAGCACTTAATCAGAGACCTCTTACCAGACCTCTTCTTCCCAGTGCAGGAACATGGACACAGGGATACCACATTCAAAAGTTTAGAATCCCCATGCCCTTCTGCTTTTTCTGATTTTAATAGTGTATTTTCTCTGTTTGTCATCAAACTGTCATGACATGCAAAGGGTATGCAACGAAACACAAACACATCTTCTGTTTGATATTATGTTACTTTGTCTACTCTCTAACATTGAAATGGGGGACTATGTACTGTATAAAAAGTGCTGTAATTACTCCAGTGTGTAAAAATACCATTTCACAAAAGCTGTGTCTGTAATGACACAATGATCATGTGGTCGAAGCACAAACAAAGAAAATAAAATGCTAAATCAGAAAAAGCATGCTAAAATACATGATAAAACACCATAATTTGTTATTTATGCAAAAGGATGCAGAAACCTGATACCATTACATCTGTGAGGAATTCTTCAGCAGAGATGCATGTTTATCTGTGAACTGACTAATTTCTGTGGCAGACCTTTTGGTGTGTTGTCTGTTTTTAGCTAGACAACTGAAATGCTGTTTATTCTCAAGATTCAGAGCCACACTTGCTTCAAACATGGGTGTCTGGACAGCCTTAAAAAGACTTTGGGGAGATTCTGTGTATTCAAAGTGGCTTTGTGCCAGTCTATGCAGTCCAACCAGTTGTGTGTGAGGGCTAATGTGGTCACTGCTCTCTTGACTGTTTCTCAGTTCTGGGAACATGCCAATGAAGCCATTCAGGTCTCCACTCCCGCCCTATTGTAGACTGGTGCTTCCCAGTCTTTTTTGCAATCAGGACATTGCCCCCCCCCCCCACATTACACTGGGACATTGGATATCCTTCTGAAAGTACCCCTGCCTGTCCTACCTGTTTGACCTGCATCTTATCCCCCTCCCTAGGTGAGGCACCACACCCCGAGGCTCTGTACCCAGCCACATCCAACGGGACCGTGAACCACAGGATATTGGAGTCTGGGCCGGCTGCCGCACCACCCGTTAACACGCACGACATATTGGCTCAGGTGATGGAGAGGCTTCGGGGCCAGAAGGCGCAGTCCTGTAAGGAGGGCAGGAGATGGAAGACATTCAACCAAATCGATGGTGGGTGTGTGCACATACACACAACTACAGACACGCACACGGATGGACAGAAAGAGAGACAGCCCGACTGGGGGGATGGGGGGATGGGGGGATGGGGGGGGGGGAGGGAGAGAGTACCTATAACCATGAGAATGACAGACTGATAGTTTTGTTTGATAGTTTTGTAGGCTTTCAGATGCAAGTAACAAGCGAATGCCTGTTCTGCCTGTTCTACCTGATTCTACCTGCTCAAAGGGGACATTCAAACAGGAAGCTTTAAAGGTGTCCCAGTACTTTCACTTCCGGTTTCCTCAGGTCTCAAACAAAAGTTGTGCCAGTCACCCTCTATATGAACTCTTAATGACTGTAGGGCATTGTATGTGTTAACAAAGCTTTCATTGTGTATACCTGTATCTATCTACTGTACACATTGACAGTCATGTGTTGTTTTCAGCCTCCTCAGTGAGATAGGAGTTTCTGTCATGTTTGAGATGTCTTCTCTATTGGTCCTGATCAGCACGATAACAAAAACTCTGAACAAGAATTCTCCACTCTACTGTTTTGCTGTCTCTAATTTGCGATATAATGAGCAGTGAGACTAAAAGTTAGCCTGACATGCATGTGCTTCTGTGGTTAATTTAGTTGACTGCCGTAAAACGTCGCTCTGGATAAGAGCCTCTGCCAAATGCCATTAATGTAATGTTATGTAAAAGCTGAAATAAAAGGCAAGCAGCTCATTCAGAAAATGGTAAAGTGCCAGTTTGAGGATGATGCAAACAGTTAACTTAATGGCTGACATTGCGGTTGTTACCATGTTGAAAAGGGATGTTTTTCAAGATTCAGAGCCACACTTGCTTCAGACTTAGGCATCTGGTCAGCCTTAAAAAAAAAAAAAAAAATACTTTGAATATATGAAATCTCTTGCATGACATGAAGTCCACCCAGTTTTGAAAGAGGGATACTGGTCACTGCTCGCTTGGCTGGTTCTCAGTTCTGGAAACCCACCAATGAGTCCATTATGGTCTCTACTCCCTCCCTATTATTGGGCAAATGCGTCTACTGTTTTGTGGCCTACTGCCGGGGTCCACAGTCAGCAGGCACTACTTGTGTTGGCAGTACAGCCCGGGGCCTGTTTCCAGGTTGGGGATTCGGTCAGAACCAAGGAACTCCCAACTTTTTTGTTGGACATTTGGCTTTTCTGAATTAAGAAGTTTCCTACCATACAATGTCCCCCAGATTACACCAAGACATTGGCTCTTCGCACATGCATCTTATGTATCTCTGCCCCTGTCTCCCCCTTAGGTGAGACACCACAAACCAGAACTCTGTCCCTAGCCACTCCCAGGACTCTGCCCCCAGCCGTTCCTAGCACCCTGCCCCCAGCTCCACCCAGCACCCTGCCCCCAGCTCCACCCAGCACCCTGCCCCCAGCCGCTCCCTCCTCCCGGCTGTGGACCACCGAGTGCGACGGGACTGTGGAACTGAGGATGTCGGAGTCTGGGACGGGCGCCGTGGCACCCATCACTGTGCACGAGATGTTCACCAGGACGGTGGATAAGTTCGGGGATGAGACCGCACTGGCCTGGAAGGAGGGTGAGGAATGGAGGAAGCTCCCCTACAAAGAGTACTATGAGCAGTGCAGAGCTGCCGCTAAGAGCTTCCTCAAGGTGAGACACACGCACACGCACACACACAAGACGGGCACTGTGACTTGGGCCTGACACAGTGCATTTTAAAAATTCAGCAACACCATTACCATTACAAGTCGAGGCTCATTAAATCCGTAAAGACGCCAACGAAAATAAACAAAAGGAATACCATGTCAAGCTTTCCGTGACGCCTACGAACCTTGCAGTAGGATGAACTGACTCGACCTCCCATGCAATATTTCCTCTAATGTAACCTGAGGGCAGGATGCTTTCATAGGCTATACAAATAAAGTTACTAAGTGCTTTACACACATAAAAAATGAAAATACAATGGCACAACAAAAAACAAAAACAGAAATATTAATACAACAGACACAAATACAGGGTGAAAAATATTTTTTTAAAACAACATGCTAATGAAATATAAACATAAGAGCATGTCTGGTATTAAAAAGCTCAAACCTTGAAAGTAGCTTTGTGAAACTATGTTTGGAGAATTCAAAAAGAGGCACTGACTCAGCGAGCCTGATCACTTCAGGTTCAGAGTCAGGTTGGGTTGCATGTTCCTCTTGCAGTGATATATGATCTGATTATGGTGTCGGATTTCTGGCCGATTGAAACCCAGATCAACAGGGTACTGTTAGGCATTTTATGCATCTTGAAAAACCTGTCAGATTTGTTCATCTCTGATTATCCTCAAAGGGGCTGTGGGTGGAATGGTATCTCACATGAACATAGTGTCTGGTGAATGTTGCATATGCGCGGTGTTTATCTTGAGGTTTAAGCACTCAAGATAAACACCGCAGTGTAAATGCACAGTGAGTACAAAGTGTTCAGTGAATGTTGATAGAGCAGTGTGTATTAAGTGAATGTTGAACAGTGAGTCAGTGTTGAGTGGGCAAAGAGGGTTGAGCAGTTTAGTTTAATCAGAGTAGTGTTTAATCTTGGGTACATGTTGGTTAGGTGTTAGGTGAGTGAGTGTGTTGAATGTTGACTGAGCGGTGAGTGTTGAACGAATGTTGGGTGACCACAGTATTGAACGCATGTGAACTAAGCGCAAAGGTTGTTGAGTGAGTGTTGCGTGAGCATTGACGTTGATTAAATGTTAAGTGAGAGCTGAGTAATGGGTGAGCGTTGAGTTCCGTGCTCTAACTGTGCCTCTCTCTCGGATAGCTGGGCCTGGAGCGATATCACGGGGTAGGCATTCTGGGCTTCAACTCTACCGAGTGGTTCATCGCCGACTTTGGAGCCATATTCGCTGGGTGAGTCTCCACTTTTCATCCACCTTCCTGTGGAGGGCATCCAAACCAATCCTGATCCAGCAGTTAATGTGAAGATTTCAGCAAAACAACTCCCACTCATGACCTGGTAGTGACTGACTTTTGTTCTAACCATAACCCACACCAAATGTATGAAGAATAAATTATTATCTTCTAAAAACAAAAAACTTCTTCACAACTCTTCTAACAAAACTTACTTCATAGTCATGGAAATGTGCTATGTGAAGTGAAACCACAAGAGTCCAGAGTCACCCTCTTTCTTAAACTCTTTCAGCGGGTTTGGTGTGGGCATCTATACCACAAACTCCCCGGAAGCTTGCCATTACGTGGCAGACAACTGCAAGGCCGATATCCTGGTAGTAGAGAACCACAAGCAGCTACAGAAGATCCTAGAGGTATTTGGGGCCAAATGTTCAATCCAAGTGTCACTATGCTCTGAACTCAAATTTGTCTTGTCATGTAATGTTTTATGCTCATGAGTCGTCTTTATTGAAGTTGGCTGCTTTTTCATTTTTGTTCACTTTCAGTGCCCAGGTCCCTTTTGCTAGCTTACCTATTATTTTGCAGGTCTAGTTTTGAAGTTGTACAGTGTACTAGATTTACATTATGCATGCTTTTGTAATGATCAATTTTCCTTGCGCTATAGGTTCAAGACCAGCTTCCCCACTTAAAAGCCATAGTTCAGTACAAAGATGAATTAAAAGAAGCAAGACCAAATGTATACACGGTAGGTTTGTCTTCTGTGCTGAATGTCTGAATTCATTCATATTTAAAATTGTGGAGCTTCTGATTATGCATTATAAAGCTTGTGATTAAATTGACCTTTTGGCACAAGTTGAACATCATAGCACCCTGCACTTCAGTTACCCATTAAATGGTAAATGTTTGGCATTTGGCCTTCATCCAAAGTGCTGTACAATTGACACTTCACGTTCTCACACACACACACACACACACACACACACACACCAACAACAATCTGGAGCAATTGAGGTTAGGTGTCTTGCTCAGGGACACACCCAGGGCAGGATCGAACCGTCAACCCTCCGACTGCCAGACGACTGCTCTTACCTCCTGAGCCAATTACAGCCAATGTTGCCCCAATAGAGATCTTTCAACGTTATTTCCTTTGCAAAACTGCTGAATCGGGGCATTCCATACACAGTCCACTGAGACATTAGTTTGTGTTCTTACATTTGTTCTGTCGTCCTTTCATTTTAGACACACAACACAAACCTTGATGAGGGGAATCTGAAATGTTCCCTTTTCAAAATATGATCCACATTTTGCGATTGTTTATAAATGTATTGTGTTTGGTAAGTGGGCGGAGTTCATGCAGCTGGGGAAAGAAGTACCCGATGCCCAGTTGGATGACATCATCGCCAGCCAGAAACCCAACCAGTGCTGCACCCTGATTTATACCTCAGGAACAACAGGGCAACCTAAGGGTGTGATGCTGAGCCATGACAACGTGAGTGAGCCACTTGTCAATCACCTAGTCTAGATATCTACCAAGAAGAAAGAGCTGGCAACTTGTTTTGTACTTGATTACTCACTGCCGTAAGCTCAGTAAGTGCATGGAAACTACAATAAGTCCAATAAATGTATATATGTTACCATATATCAGAGGTGTCCAATCTTATCCTAAAAGGGCCGGCGTGGGTGCAGGTTTTTGTTTTAACCCAGCAGTAACACACCTGATTATACTAATGAACTAAGCTGATTCTACTCATCAAGGTCTTGATTAAAGACCCCAATGTCTTAGTCTTGTGCTCAAACAACAACCTGCACACCGGCCCTTTCTGGATAAGATTGGACACCCCTGCCATATATCTTCACTCTACCATTTTGACTTTCTAATGTTCCACTTATTAGGTTTGCCAAATACTCTGCTTTGAAAAAATCTGGCTTTAAAAAAATCTAATCATGAATCTCTAATGTCAAATATTATAAATATTACAAATATTATACTATTGTTGAAATTCTACAGTTGGGTTATGATGCAAAGCTTGTCTCTGAATCTCTGGCAGTTACATGACCAGGTCATAGGACATCACAAACTCCTCTGACTCTTCCTTCCGCAGTTGACCTGGTTGGGCAAAACCACTGCAGATTATGCAGAGATCACTGACTCCGAGGTGGTGGTCAGCTACCTGCCGCTGAGCCACATCGCTGCACAGATGTGTGACATGTGGCTAATGCTAGCATGTGGGGGGTCCACCTACTTCGCTCAACCGGACGCTCTTAAGGTAATCCAGAGGCAGCGGGCACAGGTTTCATGCAGGAGAGGATGGAAACTTGTATTAGTATTGTATGGATTTTGAAGTGAGTCTTGATGTTGTATTGGTGTACTGAAGCAAAAGAGCAGAGAACACTTCAGATCCTCAGTTTACACAAACACGTATGTAGAAATTTGCGTGTGCCCACCCATCTCCCTCTGATCTTGCTAGATCAAGTCGGCCATGTAATCCAGTAAAAGGGATTACCCTTTGACAAATTCCTGCCTTCCCATGCTAGTCCAACCTTTCTTGGAGTTTGCAGCAGCTCCAGGGAGAGTTTGGGTTCAGTTCTTGTTTGCAATGTTTTCCCGCCTGACCCTGTTGTTTTTATCAACGGCATGAGAAGGATGATGAGCTGATAAAATACAAGAAAAATGTACTCTTCATTCCTTCTATAGCGTTGCCTCATCCACATAATATTCCCGATCTGACAATACAGACCTGGGTTTATAACTGGTTTATAACAGCTCTGGTACGGGTAAGGAATCTTAAAGGATACAACAGCAATTTCTCAGAGTTGAAGTAAGACCTTCAGGTATAGAGTTGTGTGCCTCACAGACCTTAAGCTTCATCAGCAGGCCATAGGCTCCTGTGCAAGCCTGAGTGTGTGTTTTTAAGGTTTGTGTGTGCGTGTGCGTGCATATCTGTGTTATCCAGCTTGAACATCAGGCTTTCCCTCCTCTCAGGGCAGTCTGGGCACCACACTTAAGGAAGTGCGGCCCACGTCCTTCGTGGGCGTGCCTCGCGTGTGGGAGAAAATGCAGGAGGGGATCAAGGCTGCCTCAGCCAAGGGCCCCACCATGCGCAAGAAGGTGGGCGCCTGGGCCCGGCGCGTGGGGCTGCAGACCAACCTCAACAAGATGCACGGGTATGAGATCGATAGACTTTGAGTTGAGATTGAATCCTCCAGGGAGAAGACTTGAAAAGGGTCTTTTTCAACACGCCTCTTCCTCTGGCCTCATGCAGCACAGCACCTTCTGAAGCCCCCGTGAACTACCGGCTGGCGAAGAAGGTGGTGTTCCAGAAGGTCCGCAAGGCCCTGGGTCTGGATCGCTGCACCAAGTGCTTCACCGGGGCTGCACCCATCACCAAGGAGACACTGGAGTTCTTCCTGAGCCTGGACATCCCTCTCATCGAGCTGTACGGCATGAGCGAGAGCTCTGGGCCCCACACCATCTCACTGGAGCACATCTTTCGCCTCACCAGGTGAACGCATGCACTCACACGCTCACGCTCAGACGTGCTTTTTTTGAGCATGTAACTTTGCTGTCCGTGGCAATGTCTGTGTACCATTTAACGGATATTTTGGCATTCGGTAATCTTAATTCTCTTAAAGATTTGCCCAGTAAGTGTGTCTACATCACTTTCACTGCATTCAATTTTTTCTTACATGTAATAAAAGAGCGTTAGGTGACATCAATATACAACAGTATGTCCTATTTGCATTAAAGGCAGTTTTCTAATTTTTCTGTGCTTATGCTGAATGGTTTCTCTGTCATGTATTGGTGGCAGCAGTGGGTTTATATTTAGAAAACTTTCAAATGCCTTGAAACGAAAGACCAAACCTGTATGTGCCTATTCCCTCTCGGAAGCTGTGGCAAGATAATCCCTGGATGCAAGACAAAGATCTTCAACCCGGATAACAATGGGGATGGAGAGATCTGTATGTGGGGCCGACATGTCTTCATGGGCTACCTCAACATGCCCGACAAGACTGCGGATGCGCTGGACGCTGAAGGCTGGCTGCACTCTGGCGACCTGGGCAAGCAGGACGCCGATGACTTCCTCTTCATCACAGGGCGCATCAAAGGTGAACACAAAAAAATCAAACGCAACTGTACCCAATGGTCAAACACCAGCTACTCTTGGACTGCTTCTGCCTTAACCCATTATGGACTACGGCACCTGATAGAAAACCCATGGAAAGGCCTAGGAATCACAATGGATTTTAACAGTCAAGTGTCTTGAAAAACAGTCATTTGACCTAATACAACACTGGCGTCACATCAGTCTTAAGGGACATGTAATGCGCAGGTCGCATCCATCTGTTAAGGGAACAAACACCAGATGCAATTTTCGATTACATAATTTTGCCAGTGCAAATACTGCCTCTGTTCCTCTTTAAAAAAGGCCTTAGATAGCTGCCTGTACACCCCTTTTTACACGTGTGCACACCTTCCAGAACTGATCATCACTGCTGGTGGAGAGAACATCCCACCAGTGCCAATTGAGGATGCATTGAAGGAGGCTGTACCGCTGATCAGTAATGCCATGCTCATTGGAGACCAGAGGAAGTTCCTCTCCATGCTGCTTACCATCAAGGTATGGGCTGGGTGTGTTCACTTGTTCCCACTGACTTGTTTCATAGCCTCAAGTGTCTTTTTTCAGTGTTTTTTTCTGGCAATACACACTGCAGTCTCTGGTTCCATAACTAAATGTGTCAGGCCATTCAACATGATTGATCATGGTAGTGGCATGAACTTGGAAGTTGTATCGGATGCATGCACAATCGGTGATCTGTTTTGACGAACTGAACATTCTATTCTGTCTCCTTATCTGCAGAGCATACCTGAGTTTCACATGGTGTGGTTTTATCACATAGTTTTGAATCATAAGAATGAATCTCATCAGCAAGATGCACGTAGAAGAATTTGATGCATTCTCAAGATGCATGCACATAATGCCATCTAGTGGTCTGTTGGGCACTTTTAAAATGTGCATTAACAGAAGCGTGCCAATGCTGGTGTCTTTTTGATATTAATTGAATAAGTATGGGTTCATTACGGTGTTAGTCACTCGCAAAGAATGATACATGGATGGATAAACACACAGTAAAATGAACAGATCACATTCATTTATTGAAAACATTAAAGATTGTATCACTACTTGTCTCAAGATTAGAATGCGAGTTACCAGACCTAGATCAAATAATTATTGAAACAAGTGTAAACACACACAGCTAACTGTGCCTGGTCTAGTCATTGCTTGCACTCTGGGGTGAAGAATACTGCAAAGTTATAGTAAGTAAGGCTAGATCTGCAGTTAAGGGCATTGACCAGGTTTTGCAGAGGGTTCCCCTGGACAGCAGCCCTCTGACCAGCCCCTGACCCCTGACCCATCCCTTTTGCCCCCAGTGCCAGTTGCACCCTGACACGGGTGCACCATTGGATGAGCTGACGGAGGAGGCGGTGAAGTTCTGCCGCAGGCTGGGAAGCAGCGCCACGCGGGTCTCGGACATTGCTGGTGGGAAAGACCGCGCCGTCAACGCCGCCATCCAGGACGGCATCAACCACACAAACGAGCGTGCCACCTCCAACGCCCAGCGCGTCCAGAAATGGGTCGTGCTGGAGAGAGACTTTACCCTTCCGGGGGGAGAGCTAGGTGAGCCAATGGGAAGCTGCTTGAGGGACGGGGCGGGGGGGGCACGGCCTATCAGTGTGGTACCAGAGACCCTATAGACCAGGAGTTAGGCAACCTTAGTCCTGGAGTGCCAGTGACATTTGGTTTTTGTTCCATCTGAACTTGATCACAAGAGTTTGATAGTTAAAATAAAGTAAAATAAAGTTAAAATAAAGTAAAAAAAAATAAAAAGTCTGGGCCTGAATTTTGATGAAACGCTGAGTGCCTGCAGCACATAGTCCAGCACATTCATCAAGACTTATTTGGAACTAATTAAAAATAATCCAATTATGTATTTATTGGTTTGGATAGAGCGAGAACCAGGAACATCTCTGGTTCTAGAGAAACAGGTTGCCTAACCCTGCAATAGACCTACGAGATATTCAGCTACTCTGTACCATTTCCTCTGCATCTTAACTATAGTCATACTTGTTGGTAAAAGGAGTATGGCAAGATAGATGTGTCTGTAAAGAGTGCTCAACCAATCAAAATGATTAGAATTCAATACTAGGGACGTAGAGCTGAATATCTAGTGCGTCTAGATAATCTGTGGTGGTATTCACAGAATTGAGACTCAAACATTGAATACAAGCATGTCCTAACTTCTACCTCAGTTTTATATTCTGGTAAGTGTGCATTATGTTCTGATACCTTGCAGTAGGGGACACTGGGGGGGGGAAAGGGTACAAGTGATTTTTGAGGATGATGTACAGTATGCATGATGTTCGCATACTTGGTCCTTTGTTCTCGCCAACCTTAAAATGCCTCTACCACTGCAGAGTTCAAGTAGTGTTTGGTGTCAGACGATGTCCCTCTCTTTACCCCCCAGGACCCACAATGAAGCTGAAGAGGCCAGTGGTCTTGAAGATGTACAAAGAGCAGATTGAAAACTTCTATAAAGACATCCAGACTACTACAAACCCAATGAACATAGTGCTTCAAGACTGAAAATGCCATCTAATATAATTCATTATAATAATCACCTGGCCAGAGAAGACCAAGTCTACAGAAATGCTCCTCGTTTTAATTTCTCTGGAAAATGTGATGTTCCATTTCGTATTTTTTTAAAACTTTGATGCAATGTTTTGGGTGTGGTAAAATTGATTGTAAATATTAAATTGTCTTTTTAATCGGTATCAATAAAAATGATGAATTAAGTGATCGTAATTGCAAATCTCAGTAACCATCATTTATCTTTGTATATGTACTGTATGTCTGTATATAAAGTGGCCTCCAGAATGATTTGCACCCTTGATGAATATGCACAAACAATTGTACGTTATTGAAATAAACTATTTTCCAACATGTGTAAAGTAGTGGGCTTTATTAATGATTCAATTGATTCAACCAAAATCTGCAAGATCATTGATATCCTTGGGCTTGTGCTTATGGACTGTTCTCTTCTGTTCAGCCCACAGGTTTTCGATGGGATTTTAAGTCCAGAGACTGAGATGGCCATTGCACAACATTGATGTTGTTTTTACTTAACCAATTTTGTTCGTATTTTCATGTACGTTTGGGGTCATTGTCCTGCTGGAAAGTCCACCAACGACCAGGTATTCGCTGAGGCAACCAGCTTCGTGCCATTGGTAGTAACTAGTACCCCTGGACTACTGGCAGCAAAACGACAACCCTGACTTGGTATGCGGTGCTTCTCCTTGTATGCATTCCTCTTTGGCCATGAAACATACTGATGGTGTGTTTGGCTAAAAAGTTCAATTTTGGTCTGATCTCACCATAAAATTCTAGTCATAATTGCAATAACATTTGGCAAACTGCAGACGCATGGGAGTTTGTTTCTTGTATTCAGGAAAGGCTTTTGTGTTTAATTAATGTCTTTAATAATTGATAACTGTTGTTTTCAGAAAACACTACTTCGAAACATGAGAATATATTTAAATAAAAGTATAGTTTTCCTATATCATTGAACATACCATTTAGATTATCTGTGTTTAGTGAATACAGCCTTTCCTTTCATCTATGGTGCCAATCATTCTGGAGCCCACTGTATGTCTATCAGGTTTAATAAGTCTAGGATAATGTTTTAGGAAAACAACATACGACATACGGAGAATCCGCCCCTTTCTCACCCCCTACTCGACCCAGCTCCTGGTCCAAGCGATGGTTCCGTCCCGCCTGGACTACTGCAATTCCCTCTTGGCTGGCCTCCCAGCGTCCGCCATCAGACCCCTCCAACTCATCCAGAATGCAGCAGCTCATCTGGTCTTCAACCTTCCCAAATACTCACACGTCACCCCCCTGCTTACTTCCCTCCACTGGCTGCCTGTCATGGCTCGCATCAAATTCAAAACATTGGTGCTAGCCTTCCAAGCAGTTAAAGGGTCTTCCCCAGCTTATCTACAAAAAATCTGGATAAGAGCGTCTGTCAAATGCCAATAATGTAATGTAAACAAACGTTTATTTTTAGTCTTCATCTTGTAGAAAGCCTAATCATTTTATATAAATCCAAAATGTAAAGCTGTGAAATATATATTACTGTACAACTTATAACACTGTGCAGGAATATGAAGAAAGCCAGAGGATTGCTGTGGCATACCTTCTTTAGAACTGGCAACGTGCTACAGAGGAGAGCTTGTATAGAGAAGTGCGGAAACCATGATTCTCCATGTGTACCTTTGAAAGCCCTAAAGTGATTTGTTCATATGCAACGACAGTTGTGTTCAAGAAAATAGCAGTACAACATCAGTAACCAGATGAACCACTGTTATTAGTAGTAGTGATATTTCTGCATGGCAAATACTTTACTTGTAGATGTAGTAGTGTAATAGAAAAACAACAGACCCAACTGTCATGACATGCACGCTGCTTGTTCCGACTAATTGACTCATTCATTGAAGGGCCCTGTTCAAAATATTAGCAGTGTGGAGTTTAATTAGAGAATTAATTCATTCTGTGAAAAAACAGGTGTCATTAATTATCCTTTATTAAGGAAGAAGGGAAGCAAATGTTTCACACATTGTTGTCAAATAGTTCCTTCTGAATTGCTAAGCAAAATGGGCCGTTCCAAACATTGCTCGGTGGAACGTCATTTGGTCAAAAAGTTGATTGGAGAGGAGAAAACGTATAAAGAAGTGCACTGCCATTCTTTGGAACAGATCAATATTCCTTTTCTTTGCTTCCTGTAAAAGAGTAACGCAGACTTGACAAAATTAGCTAATGCTTTGATTTGGAATTGAATGTGTAATGTTTCCACTACATTTGAAATATGGAACTAAAAGCTATTAAAAAAGTAGCACTTTATTCACTTTTTTAACGCACTATTTATTTGAACACAACTGTATATCACTATTGACTTGGTTAAGGTTAGATATTTCCTGTGTGAAATGACCGTGAATGTTGGGGAATGTGTGCTGCATGTGATGGTGGCAGCGGGACCCGCAAGGTCGGCGGTTCGATACCCGATGTAGCCACAACAAGACAAGATCCGCACAGCCGTTGGGCCCTTGAACAAGGCCCTTAACCCTGCATTGCTTCAGGGGAGGATTGTCTCCTACTTCGTCTAATCAGCTGGAAGTCGCTCTAGATAAGAGGGTCTGCCAAATGCCATTACTGTATGTAATGTAATTTTAAAAAATAAATGCTGTATACAATATGTTCTGGTCAAGCAACCATAAAACAAAAACAAAAAAAATTAAAAAAGACTCAACAGTACGAAAAATAAACTATGTACAAACAGGAGTTTCGGCCAGAGAAATCTAGTGACAGTTTTCAGCAACAGTGTCCCCACGTCCCATGTGTTTTTATTTAACGTTCAGCATTTTGGTCAATTTCAGTTGTTTTTAAATTAAGTTTATAAATAAAGCCGAATTGACCTCATTATCACCCCTGCTAGGCTAAAGACAAGTCGCTAGGGGCTGTTGAAGTTCAGAGTGAACGAACCAAGACAAGGGGCAGACAGTACTCACTGACTTTATTAATAATATGATTCAAAAATAAAAATTACAGTTCTGGTTACAACCTGCACTGTATGGCCACATGGTGGCACGAAATGCTAAGTTAATACCAAACTCACGATACCAAATTTGAACTTCTGTTTTTGCCATGGAACCCACAACCATTCCAAAACCCCTGGTAAATACCGCCCCTCCCCAGTAGACACAAAACACCCACCAGCACAGTAGTCTCCTCCCACATCTCCACATCGTAACCCGAACGGAATCAGCGATTGTACATCCACTGCAAATTGTACACGTCAAGCTGAAATTCTTTGTTCTACCCCACCATTCTGATTTCCTATGGCAATGTTCATTTTTTTGTCCTTAGGGCTTGGGGTCAGGGGGTCAGAAACAGCTTGGAATGATCCCAAGAAACGTTTTTAAGAAATGTGGGAATGAGACTTAGTGCCTGGGCATTGTAACCATACCTCACAGAGTACAAACAAATAAAAGGGTGCCACATACTTTGAGTAAAAACACTCAAATATTCGACACACACATAAGTTTCAGTAACAATCTAAAAAGCACACATTCAGTCTGCTCTACATGCTTTCCTAAAACGACAACCGAGTCAGTTTATCGTACAAGGAATACAAGCCCTCCAAAATGAAACCTGTTGCGTAGTGTCCGACTGTTAAAAAAAATAAAATAAATGAAATACTAGTTCCAACTGTAAAAAAAATAAAAAAATAAAAAAAATAATAATAGAATGCAATAAGGCTAACCTACACAGAGCTGGGGGCTGTGTTTCTTTGTATGACATAACATGCCAATAAAAATACTAGAACAATTAAATAGATTTTTTTTAAAAAGGTAGTCAAAAAATCAATACTATTTTGCATGGAAATATAGTATAAAATCATTAAAAATACAGTTTAGATAATTCCATAAGTACTGAAGTCGCCACAACCACAAAAGTGCAGAGGTATATAAATTAAACGGACCGTCAGTAGACGGAGGGGCTTTTCACTCGGGGGTCGAGGGCCACTCCTCCACCCCTTTCGGTTCCCATTCGTTTACAAACAAGGGATGTGCTGAGCGCCTGGGTCAAAGGTCAAAGTTTACGGACTCAGGCTCTGGAGTTTAAAAGTTCATGCACGCAATTATGGACAGGAACACAAATGCGACCGTTTGCTCCCCCGCCTGCGCTTTGCAGTTGGGTTTTCCTCCGAAAAATGGTCGTTAGGGAAGATCAGTTTGTGACCCATCTTCTCCCCAGCAAGGAATGAAAGGGTCAGCCAGGCGCTGTGGCAAATGTGCTTTCTCCGTTTCAGACAGGCGCTTTGAATTCAACTCTCCACTCATCCAGGAAAGACAGCTCACCGCTAGCTTAGCAATAGAGTGGATTCTACCATTAAAGCTATCAACGTCATAATAAATAGGCATTTCACATAGACCGTACACATGGGGGGGGGGGGGGGGCGCAAGGTTCAAGTGTAAAGGGTCGACCAACGAGCCACAGTGGGTTCGGTCATGGCTGTCTGAACAAGTGTGTGTGTACTTAAAAGGACTGTAGAAAACAAGGTCTGTGTGACGCAGCATTCCAGTGGGTCTCAACTGATGAAGATCCATTCTGAAGAAACCAGCTTTGAAACTACCTTCCGTTGGACGCATTAGAAATCGGCTTCAGCCCCATCCTCTGAAGGCCTGTCCGGACCCCTCCGCCATAGATAAGAGGAACCCCAATTCCCAAACTCTTCTCCGGTCTCAAAAATATTCTGACCCCAGCTTGCAGCTGGAGGGGGGTCCCGGTTTTTCCAAGTGACAGACAAACCCCCTCCTCAAAGATAAAGCGATGGTTCCTAAAGGCACTGAGGAGGGAGGGAGGGGCCGGTTTTTTGTGAGCCGAATAAAAAAATTGTATAAAAACAAAATGAAAGTACATTCATGTCTCACAACTCTTAACCGTATCCATTTTGGCAGACAAAAATGCCTCAAAACAGCAATAAAATGAGTGAAATGCCACCCTCCTCTTCCTTCCTTGCAAAGGAATCACTTGCATGTACCCATGATGCCATGGGTGGGTGGGATAGAGGCAGGACAGGAAGGAGTTGGAGAAGGGGATGGTGAGGGGGCAGAGGAGAAAGCTCCAGACTTTTAAAAAGACTGAATGCAGTAGGATATGATGACTGGAGAGAAAGGTGGAGAGCCCGGAGGCAGGTACTGCTCCCGGTGTCAGGACCAGGACAACCGTCACAGCTGCCACCCAAGCTTTGGTGCAAAGTATACAAAGTATCGCTGCTCTACCCGAAAACAAGCGTGCAAAAAGAAACGGGAGGGTGGTTCCGAGAGGAGTAAGAGTGGAAGAAGGTTGGATGGGGGGTGAGGTCAGGTGCGACTTTCCTCCAGTCTGGCAGTCCAGCCTCCCTATCGAAGACCGCTTCATTTGTATCGTTCTTGGTCCTCTCCTGTCCCTCTCTGTGGCTCCGATTGTCCGTCCCGCGTCGTTGGGCATTCTCCCGAGTCCTCTCGTTCTCTCAGCACCCCTCACACAGCCCCGTCTGGGTCTTGGTGGAGATAGCGGAGTTGGAGAAGACTCTTCAGCTCGAAGGGCACTTCCTGTCACGTGGCCGTGGCCTCCAGGTAGCTCTGTAGTTTACGGACGGTCGACTCGTCCAGCGAGAAGAGGTCAAAGTCGAAGGTGGTGTTGGTGACGTTGAAGTGGCCGGTCTCTTCGATGAGGTTCACAATCTGACAGGACAGACATACAAGAGACGAGTCATGTTTAAATGGTCAAATCCTTCCTACGATGCTTTCAATTGCTTGTATATGAGAAAAAGCAATGACACCACCAATAAACCCAAAGCTCATCTACTGCTGAACATCAGGAAGTCTCCAAATATAGGCTAGGCAAAATGTAAGCAGTTTAACTACCGTGCTGTGAAAAAGTATTTGCCTCCTTCCTGATTTCCTCTATTTTTTCATATTTGTCACACTAATTGGTTTCAGGTCGTTTGACCTGTTAGACAAAGTGAACTTGATTAAACATAAAACACATTTCTTAAACCTGGGATATGAAGAGGTATAAAAGCCCAGTATGTTGACCACTACACTGCCCTACCACACACATACACTTAACCGGGCCTGCCCAGCTGCCAGCTCTAACCTGCTGTAGGACGTTCCTCTCCCTCAAGGCCATCAACCTGCGGTGGAGGTCTACCAGCTCCTCTGTGTACGCCTGGGGAGAGGGGAGAGGTGGAGCCTGGTTGAGACAGGACCAGGAAAGCTCAGTCAAACAAGGCATCTTAAATCCAGAGTTCCAATTATTAAGTAATAGGCCATGCTAATGCTAATAGCATACGGCTGCCTCAAGCATTTGCAGCCACATTTACAAAACTGGTGCACAGAAACAGGAAATAAAAGGTAAATAAAGGTTGATTTACCCTTCCTACCTTGTCGTACCCTTTCTTCAGCATCTTCTCTGGCCTGGTGCAAGGGTCGGGACTCTTTCTCCCAGAGACCTGCTGAGAGAGAGGGAGAGGAAGGGACAACATCCCAGGTAAAACCAGGGTTGCCCAGTCATGTGCTATGGAGGGCAGAGAGTCTGCAGGCTCATTCCCACCAGCTGGTGCAGTGATCGGATGGAATGAAAACCTACATACTCTCGGCTCTTCATGGCACGATTGGACGCCCCCATTCCAAATCCTTCTGCGCTTTGCTGTCGGCCAATCACATTGCAGACCTTTCTGTGCCGGGGGCAGAGAGTAGAGACTCTCATATTGTTAGTAGTTTCTGCAGTGGGGCGGGGCTTCTGACTGTGCTGGAGGTGTGGTTCTGTAGCAGGGGCCGGGCCTCACCTTGTTGTTGATGTGTTTCTGTAGGGGAGGCGGGGCTTCTCGACTCAGGGGGTGGGATCCGTCACTGCTGTCACTCTCGCTGTCCAGGCTCAAACTGAGGAGGAGCGATGGACCGATCAGTTAGCGGCATTTATATAGCACCTTTATCCAAAGCCTTAATTGGCTATCATGCAAGGCACCAACCAGTGCAATTGGGGGTTAGGAGTCTTGCTCAGGGACACTTTGACACACCCATGGCAGAATTTAACCCTCTCTTACCTCCCGAGCCTCGCTTACCTCCCGAGTCTTTACCATGACACCCTCCATTTGACTTAATTCATTAAACTTTTTTTGACTTATTGGTCTTCAGCTGCTAAAGTGCATCCACTTCAAGGTTTGACGTGTTCGTGTTCAGAGATGCTTTTCTGCATACCACTGTTGTAACACATTTGGGTTGTTTCTGTCAGCTTGAACCACTCTACCCTTTCTCCTCTTACCTCTCTAATTAAAAGAACTGCTGCTCACTAAATGTTTTTTGCACCATTCCTGGTAAACTCTAGAGACTGTTGGGTGTGAAAATGCCAGGAGACCAGCAGTTTCTGAGATAAACAAACCACCCTGTAAGGCACCAACAATCATTCCATGGTTACAGTCACTTCCCCATTCTGATGCTTGGTCTGAACAACTGAACCTCTTGACCATGTCTGCATGCTTTTATGCACTGGGTTGCAGCCACATGATTGGCTGATTCGATATTTGCATTAACAGGCTGGTTTACAGGTGCGCCTAATAAAGTGGCCACTGACTATGCATGTTTGTTCCTACAAGGTTTGTCCGTGACACTGACTCAGATGCTCTTGTTTGGGGCCGCGGGTCTGTGTATTTATAGAACTGTTGCTGGTGCATTCCTGTGGACAGCTGTGTGGGAGTGACAGACTGACCGTGAGTCACGGTTGGGCGGGTTGGTTTTGACAGGCGTCTCCCCTTCCGAGCTGCTGTCATCATCGTCTGACTCCTCTGACTGCAGGTCCTCAACCATGGAGCGCAAGGGACCTGAGAGAAGGGGGCGGTCACGGATACTACTCACAACAGGCCACTCACAACAGGCCACTCACAACAGGCCACTCACAACAGGCCACTCACAACTGGCCACTCACAACTGGCCACTCACAACTGGCCACTCACAACTGGCCACTCACAACTGGCCACTCACAACTGGCCACTCACAACTGGCCACTCACAACTGGCCACTCACAACTGGCCACTCACAACAGGCCACTCACAACTGACCACTCACAACTGACCACTCTCAACTGACCACTCTCAACTGACCACTCTCAACTGACCACTCTCAACTGACCACTCTCAACTGACCACTCTCAACTGACCACTCACAACTCACAACTGACAACTGACAACTGACCACTCACAACTGACAACTCACAACTGACAACTCACAACTGACAACTGACCACTCACAACTGACCACTCACAACTGACAACTGACCACTCACAACTGACAACTGACCACTCACAACTGACCACTCACAACTGACAACTGACAACTGACCACTGACCACTCACCACTCACCACTCACCACTCACCACTCACCACTCACCACTCACCACTCACCACTCACCACTCACCACTCACCACTCACCACTCACCCACCGTACCCTGGCCTTGCTTCTGCGAGGGCTCAAAGTCGGAGTCGGAGGTGGAGTCAGAGCTGGAGGTGGAGTTGGAGGGGCTTGAGGGAGCCGATTGCTTTTGGGGGAGACAGAATTTGCAAGTCACTCACATACCTCAAACACAAGTCAACAGTTGGTTTGTAATGAATTTGACTTGAATGACTGAATTAATCTTTGCCAGATGCTTTGGGCTGATGAAAAACGTGGGTATTCCATTACAAAGTAAACCACGCATGTAAACCAGTAGGGAGGGCAGTGGAGTGTCTCACCTCAGACTTGGAGGAGGCCTCGTCTTCGGAGTTGGACTCCTCAGACTCGGGCGGCTTTTTGGCCTCCTTAACCTCCTGCGCCTCCTGCATATCCGCCGTCTCCGTCTTCACCTTGACCCAGCGCCGCTTGCTCTTTGCGCTTTTCTTGTCCGGGTAGGTGGGCGGCGCTGCCGAGGAGGAGGAGATGCGGGGGGAGGTGCCAGAGAACCCCCCGCCGCCCTTGGGCCCCTCAGGGGCCCCCTTCTTGGGCTTCTTGACGCTGGGTTTGGGGGACTCCATGGACGAGGGCCGCTTGCTGGGGGCCTTCGGCTCCGGGACGCCCCCTCCACCTCCCCCGCCCCCGCCGGTCCCCCCTCCCTTTGGGGACATTCCCTCCTTCAGCGTGGGCTTGGGCTCTTTGAAGGCCGCCTTGGGCGGGGCCTTGCTCTCCTCCTTGACCTTGACCTCGGCGGTCTTCTTGGAGGAGGACGAGGTGGAGGAGGAGGAAGATGACGAGGGATCGCGGGCCGGCTTGCCTCCTTCACGGTCGCCCTCGCCCTTAGACGTGGCCTTGCTCTCCGAGTCCTTGCGTGGTCGCTCGCGGTGCTCCTTGGACGGCTTGTGAGGCTTCGGACCCTTGCTGCTCGCTCCGCTGCCGTCTTTACTGGGCTCCTGAGGGGGGGAAGGGGGTCAGTCAAGCACAGCTACCGTACACCCAAAACACTGCTCCCACACTCAAAGACATGCTCAAATAACAACGCCAATGCATTCTATTAACTACACTTAGACACATTCATTTCTCGTGTACCTGTTCTACAGCATTGCTGGCTTTACAGGGAACACTTGCAACACCTTCATGCTATTTTTATCTAACAGTGAGGAAGGAGCATGAGGTATTCCTCCATTCAATTAATAGTAGTGCGGTCATAAACCTTTTAAAGCCAGTTAATATATTCACCAAAACAACCTACAATCAAGATCCACTACATGCATCAACCTGATTGACTTCCTGCATTCAGTCTACTAACATTACAGAAAAACTGAGCTTGCGAGTATCATGAAATGAATACTGGATCCGGAGACTGACAAGTATCAAGTTACGGCACTTGCTTTCGTATGGTAATGCGGGATAGCGTCAGAATGTAATCAACACTACTGCCAAAATTGGACTGTGCCAAATGAAACAAATACAAATATCAAACTGTTCTACAACAAGTGTAACCCGAAACTAAACACTGCTATTAGGTGATTAAGCTGGCTGTGGGCACAGTGGTCCGTTTAGGTGACATACCAGCCCCCACCCAATTCAAAGCCCCTCCACACCACAACAATCGTAAAACACTAATTGGGAGGGTGGGCAATTTATCTGGCCAATTAAATTTGACCAGGTGTCCAAGAGGCCAGACTGAGTGGTAGGTTCCAGAACTTTCCCCAGCTAAAAACACAGAGTTCAAACCAAAGCTTAAACTGCCCAGCTTAAATTCACAGTGAGAAGTCCAAACAGAAAGCCAAAAGGTACACAAAAACTACAAACACAAAGAAAAATATAGAATAATTACAGAGGAAAGACCTGGGCTGCCCTGCCAAAGTCAAAATTCGACACTGACCTTTTTCTTTATATAGAATGCTAGCCTTCTGACACCCGACCAAAATATTTTTAGCCGAAACCTGACCCCTTTCAGGATTGAAGACTGAGCCGTGGGAGGACCGGGGTGCCCGTTTCCCATGGTTACGTCTCCATGGTCTCCTAATGTTAACCATGAGCCATGAGGTCACTTCAGAACATTAGAAGCGTAGCCCCTTTTAGTTTCAGTTTTGACTCCCATTGACCTAAGGTTTCCTTACAAAAAATCAGTTCTGCTTCCTATTCTTTTTTTCCATCATACATTGCTCAAGACACCAATCCCATCGAGCAAAACTTGTCAATAAACACTTGCATTTTATATTACTTCTCTACATTATTAAAACTAAATCCATTTATGACTATTTACTCTCAATTATTAGAAATTATTTTTTGATGACGTTACACCTTCTTGTTTCAATGGCTATGTGAATGATATGAAGGTGTATTGCAAATAATTTAGCACGGTGATGAAAGATTAGGCTTTGTATGTATTAATGTATTATTACAAATGAAAACTGCGTTCAGGGTTAAGATTTGTTGTTTGTTATTAAATTGATTGTTGTTAGTTCAGAATATATGCTAGTGTTTAAATTTACATTTATATTGTATATATATATATATATATATATATATATATATATATATATATAAAACTAAGTATAGTACTGGTTAAGACGTCATATAAGGCACTTGGCTGACCTTTGACCCATGGGAGGGCTTGGTCTTCTTTGGGTCGGAGAAAGCAGAGAGGGGAATTGTGGGGAGCATGGGGTAGTCAGGGCTGGGCCGGGACACAGGCTCTTCCCCCTCCGGCACCACCATCACCTGATGGGGAAGGAGACGACAGGAAGAGTGCGAGAGAAGGAAAGAAAACAGCAGCAAGGAAAAGGAAGTAGGGAGAGGGGGTGCGAGGAGAGAAAAAAGGAGGGATAAAAGGAGAGAAAGGCAGATTACGGCACAACACAAACTAGGTAATCTAAAACTGCTTGGATGCACTCATAAAACGGCACTGGTTTAGACTGCCCTGACAGTTGCCTCGTCATTTCAATCAATTTATATTCTTGGGTCTCCGTGAACACAAGTTGTTATTTAGCCTTTAGCATGCGTATTGGGTTCAGAGGGAGTCTCACCTCTTTTTAATCGAATTCTATGAAAAAAATAGATATACGTACATAACTATAGCACACATGCCTAGAAGTAAGCCTTTTGTTGTGTTCAGCCCTGCGCACTCTCTCCCACATACAACTACTGCAATTCTCACTATACTGCAAACAAAATCTAGTCATACCAACAACACTAACAGCAATACTAACTACAGCAATAACAAACACAAGTAGAGCTGGCTTTCCTTTCACTTCAGTTGATTCAACTAGAAACTTCAACAAATTGAAAAATCCTCAGAGAACACGATGGCCACCTTCAATTCATAATTTCAATTTCAGTCCAGTTTCCTGAAGGCCATGTTGAGCCCCAGTGACGGGGAGACCGCCCACAGACCTAACCCCCACTCACCCCCCCGGCTTTGAGCAGCTTGCGGCGGAATTCGTGGGTGGGGTTGTTGAAGGTGAGCTTCTCGCAGCGCAGGTGGTTGACGGGCGGGTTCCCCTCCAGGTTGAGGAACAGGTCGTAGTTGAAGCACACCTTCTTCGGCTCCTCCTGCAGCCGGGGAAACAGGCGGACATTGGAGTTTAAATCACCGTTTCGTGAATGCGGTAGAAATACGCACTTGTCAAACTTCTATTTCATTTTCAACGAATCCATGTGAGACTCCTCTCATGTACGTCACCTAGCGCAGAATGAATTTGACATTAAGGATTTTGTGAGATGAGGATTAATTTCCATGGTGCCAACTATGTGACATTCTTTGTGACTATTCTATTGTCACTAAGAAAGAGCATTCCTGCAGGATGGCCAAAGTGACCTTTGTACATGAAATAAAAATTTCAGAGAGGAAACAGGAAAGAACAGCATACCCTGTCATATATATGTCAGCCATAAAAGGCAAGACTTTGAAAAAGCAAACATATAGACAAAGAAAAAGAGGGACATGCTCAAAATGAAGGACATACTAAAAATTATTCTTCTGTACTCACCAATTCGCTGCCCTGTCTCTCCTTCTCTCTATGTCTCTCTCACACTCACACCTACTGCAATCTCGCAGTGTCCTGTCTGTCTGTCTGTCTGTCTGTCTGTCTGTCTGTCTGTCTGTCTGTCTGTCTGTCTGTCTGTCTGTCTGTCTGTCTGTCTGTCTGTCTGTCTGTCTGTCTGTCTGTCTGTCTGTCTGTCTGTCTGTCTGTCTGTCTGTCTGTCTGTCTGTCTGTCTGTCTGTCCCCTCGGTCTCAGGCAATGGTTGGGGCGGCCCGCGAGGATTGACAGGTTGGCACTGCATTTCGCTCTCCCAGACTGCCTCAGCTAACCGCTAATCACTTTCCCTCATGCTGTGGGGAAAAATAAAAGCCAACCTCCCTTTTATCCAACAACCACCAAAAGTTAAAAGCAGTAAGAGGGTAAAAGATGGTAAATAATACCTCATTCAATATTAAAAGTGCCTATCAACAACAGGTTATACTTCAAAAAAGGTGATTGAGAATGAAATGGCAGTAAAACAGAACAATGTCCTTTATAGTGTAGCCAATTGTATACGTTAACTTGTTGAAATATGTTGGGTCCATTGCAGCACGTTCCACTCCAGACCAGAGAACTGAATTACAACTGGAACAGCTAACCAAATCTGTGAAATAAGGATTTGCTGTTGTAGTACAGTTCTGTGGTCTAGAGGTTTATGCCTGGAGTTTAAACACCAGCTAAGCACACAGCAATTGACCCACTGATTCTACCCCATGGTAGGCTATATCCAGGAAATATCTCCCAAGGACTGTTGCAAAACACAGAAAAACTGTTCAGGGTGACCTTCCTGTTCAAGAGCTGGAATGTTTGAAATGTAATAGCACATTCTTCCTATTGAATAAGCACAGTGTTTATCACTGACCTCAAACTTTTCCTCCCTTATTCAATGATTAGAACACGGCTTCTCAAACCCTTGTGTATGGTGGACTTTGTTCCAAAATCAATTTGCCAATTTCAATAAATTAACTTGTGAATGGAGCTGCAGTCTGAAAATGGGAAAAGGCCTATATTATGTGCATCTTAATGATCAACTGACTCCATGACTGATTGGCAAGAAAACTCACACTGGAGTCCTGCACGTTGTAGGTACAAACACCTGACAACCTTCATTCATTCTGAAGGATTTCAATAAAGCACAAAAACCAAGGGGAGCACAGACACATTCTCAAATGCCTTAAATTATGGTATTTGCAGGAGCAGCAACCAGGTTACACAGGGCATGAGGAGATTAGCATATTTGCATATTAAAATAATTACATATTTGCTAGTTTTCACAATTGCTTTTTGTAGCAATATCTATTCAATGCGATTAAGTTCTTCAATTGCTGCCCTGTATGCTGTTTTCCACTAATGTTGCTATTGCTTGGCAGGCCACGTATTCAAATGAGATGATGCATTTGAAATCCAAAAAGCGTGTTTCAAAGAACGTGCAATATGTTGCTCAATATTACCATGTCAGAAAACATACGTGACCATCTTCTATAAATAAGTACTCAGCTCCTAGTTATAGCTTTGTTTCAAACAAAACTGGAGTGTGTGGGGGAAAAAAAAACAAAAAAAACATTTGGAGTGTGAAAACTCACTTTTGTGACCGCCAGGGACCACAGATGTGGCAAAGGATAGACACTTTAAAACCAGTCACATATTCAGACCCAAGTAACCAACTGACACCCCTGCATTAGCAGATTGTGCTGGTAAAACCATGGAGAGATCTGTGGTCCAATCAGCATCTTTCTCACTATTCTACCTGGAAGATACCAGAAAGGCAAAGAAAGAGATAACCTGCCTCAACACACATTCTACGCCAATAAACTTCCATGAAGTAGGACAACCTGGTCCAGTCTGGCCAATTCCAGCCCAATCCAGTCCAAGAAGCAAAACCCAGAGGAAAAACGGCCATGGCGGACTAGGATGCCAGGCTATGTTAATATCCAGATCTGCCCTTTTATTCAACAACTGCAGAGCACGGTAAAGAGGAACGAAAGAGATTCTCGCACTCAGAAACAGAGACGTAGCGTGAGGGATCGAGACAGAAAGTTGTGAGCAGATGGAAAGAGTCTCACAAATGACCCTGTTTCACAGTGACGTGCGTAAAACCCAAATGCAGAGTTCCCTCGTGAGGGAAAGGAAGTGAATTAATCTGAAAATGAAAATGAAACTCAAAAAAAGCCTTTGGTTGGCTGCAAACACCCACCTTGTTCTTGAAGTAGACCTCGATGGGCATGAGGAAACCGGCATACCCAGACTCCTCCACTTTGTATGGCGGCTCCTTGCACACTGTGGAAACAAAAAAGGAGCCACACATTAGATGATCCAATAACTGCTCTCGAACAGAGACAGAAAGTAGATCAACTACATAATCAAGAAAATGACTTGCAGTAAAACAAAAATAAAGAAGTCAAAACAATGGTTATAGCCCATTTACTGTACCTGTGTGGCCCCGAGTGTCCACTAAAACAGTGGAAATAAACACGGTAATTGAAGGGAAACGGTAATGAAAGAGTGAAACAACCTTCAAACGTATTTATTTCTCTCTCTTCAAATTGTACTGCCTTTTAATTCAGCACTTCAGGTTAAATGCAGTTGCACAGATAAAGAGCTCTGTGATTTCACTCATGACAGGTCTGTCCTCAAGGTTTGTGAAAATATCGGCCCTCATCGTACAGAAAACACTGTGTGTGCTGTGCTTTCATTAATAGTTACTCAATTTCTTATTAAAAAGCAGAGGTTTATTTGGTGCGCTGTGTGTCAGCCATGACAGCAGCAGAACCACGGAAATAGCAGCCAGCCTCTGTGGACGCACCTCTCTTGGGTTTGGGGAAGCTCTCGTGCAGTCGGAACACCACTTTGTCCACAAAGTGCTGGATGTCGCCCATCTCAGGGCCTCGGACAAACACCATCCAGTCGTGTGTGAAGCCCTCGGTGGTGACCTTCTTCCGTAGCTGAGCCCGGTGGCCCAGCTCCAACTTCACCTGCACCGTGCACTGTGGGAAGGAACAACTGGAACGTCAGTACTGAACCTATAAGGCACCAGTCACTATCCCAGGGGACAGGAGGCCTACTTCAGCTTTGGAAGATACGGGTAATTCCATGTTCATTCCATGTTAACGTATCTCCCCGACTAATAAGCTGGAACAAGTGTAATTTCCTTATGAGGTCAAATCAGGTTGCTAACTCATTACATTCCGTGACGATGCGGTCCAAAAGTGTGTTGAATTGAAATGGAAATACCCATACATTGGCAATACCGGGCACCGGTCCTAATTAATAACTGAATCAATAACCGATTCTTTTTTTCTGAAGCTGAAATGGTGAGCTCAGTTAAAGGAATGCTTTCACGACTTGGAAACTATTGGGAGTTTTGCGTTTTGTTTATAAGTAGCTACGTGATTTGCTGCTGGAATAGCCCAAGCTCTCTCTCGATAGCTAAAGCAAAGCTGTGTACCAGTTCCATGTAAGCAACTGGACTCATTCCCTTTCACATGCTTTTTGATCAGACAATTGAAAGAAAGATTGTGTGGCCGCAAATTACTTCTTCAGCTATTTCAGGGGGTTAAGAATGCAAACACCACAGGGAATTGAATGCTGAAGTATAGTAATCAAAGAATTGCCTTTTTAAATCAGTAGCTGTGACTTCATGGCTTTTTTGTATGATAATTCTTAAGGTTCACAGAAGACACTTTGGGTCAACGACGTTGGCAAGAATGAGTATGTCAGAACTTGGCCAATTTGCATCTAGAATCCTGATTTCCTTAATCATCCAACATAATAAGGCAGCCATCATCAAATCTGGACCTCAAATCCAAATCTGGCCCTGGTTTTCCTTTCTCCAGGTAATTAGCTGAACAATTTATTGTTCTATCGATAGGTCAGACTGTCCTCAGACCTTGAGCAGAGTGCTGCCATTGTGATGCCAACAGAAGTTGAAAGCGTTTGCTGCCAGGAACTTCACTTTCTTTCAAACACAATTGGAGGTTACAAACGTGTTATTTGATTCAAAGTTCTTGATACTGTCATCATTCTGATGAAGAACAATCCTGTCGTGTTAGTCGTCATAAGCTTCTTTTCATACAATCCTCAGAAAACTGTTCACCATCACAGCTATCCAAAACAATGCCGAACAGGTGTGCAGTACCAAACTGATAGATGCCCTATATTATATGCAAACAGGCACAAACACTAACAGAGTACTACTAATTGCCTGCATATAAATTATTACTGTATGAAACTCCAATGGGATATGACTAAATAGTCAGTACCTTACCGTTTCTTTTTGCTCAGTATTTGTAAATGTTTACATATAAGGGATCTACCCATTTGGTATGACACCCCTGTTGGGCAATCCTGCACTTTCACAATCATGCAGACTTATAGCCATCCATAACACACATTTACTCATACTAGGGATGGGCACTTTCAGAATTTTCAGTTTGGTTAACTAGCAAAATTTAACCGATTAAATAGTAAAAATCTATTTTCAGAACTCTCGTAACAGGCTGTACAAGCATGCTCCAATAGGTTGGACCACAGCCAAAACAATAAAAAGACAATTATAAGCACATGAATTAGATATGTTGCACTTAAAAACAGTGCAGGTCCATCTGGCTATTTGCTTCAAAGCAAATTGCTTGAAAATAAGCTCTTAGAAAAACAGTGGCTTTTAGTCCTGTGGCAGGCCTTTGCTACTATCTGAACATGAAGCCGGGTTGAAAAGTCAAGAAACTTCTTGCCGGAAAAGAAAAGGCTACAGTCATCGTGCATTTATTGGACCATTCAAGTAGTGGTGGGCGTTATGGTTCTCTTCAAGGACACAAATCATTTGACCCACATCCCTAAAAGGATTCGTCCAGTGATTCGTTCACCGGTGCTTTTGCTGTAAATAAAATAAAAACTGTATTACTGGGATTTATTTACTGTCTGATAAGTAAATTAAGTATGAATTATCTGAATGTCAGAGGTTTCATTTTAAATCAAGCTGACTAATGGGTTGCAAAAGAACCTACCCTCAGGCAAGCTGCTGTAGAGTTCCGAGCATCCTGGCACAGCAGAAAAAACTAACCACTCTGGTAACAAAAGCAAATCCTAACCAATGTGTCTGGTCTTGAAAAGGCAGAAACAGGCAGCCTCAGTGGATTATCTCTAGAATAAAACTTCTTAAGCCTTTGGCTAACAAATATTCTCATGCTGTTGAATTCAAGAACACAGATTATTATTGCACCCATGCTCAATATTATATTATGCTAATGAATAAAAGGCCCAGTATAAATGTTTTTTTGAATTTGAAATGTCCACTGAGCCACACAATAAAAATGCATGTTTACTTTCTTCCAAATTTAAAAACTATTGGAAATTCCCTTTGAATTCAAAGTATGTCATTTCTAAAAGCAGAGCAAAGGCATGGCATAGCATCACCGATCTGTATAGACATACAAAATGAATTTCTGATTGGTAGCCCACTAAAATGTAATGACCAAATTACAAATACCAAAGAACTTTGTTGCTTGTAGGATAAAACAACCAATTTAGAATCTTAACTGAACAATGTTTATTAGCAGGTTCTCTTTACACAGAAACTATTCAAATAGTCATTTTGAGGGTCACGAACACATGGTTATCTGTACAAAATGTATAATGACAGCTAAAGCAGCTACAGGTGGCCTGTAGCGTAGTGGTTAAGGTAAATGACTGGGATACGCAAGGTTGGTGGTTTTAATCCCGGTGTAGCCACGATAAGATCTGCACAGCCATTGAGCCCTTGAGTAAGGCCCTTAACCCTGCATTGCTCCAGGAGAGGATTGTCTCCTGCTTAGTCTAATCAACTGTAAGTCACTCTGGATAAGAGTGTCTGCCAAATGCCAATAATGTAATGTAATGTAATAAACTGCAAACCAGCAGTAAATTGCAAATAGTAAATTGCCTAAAACATGCCCAGATACATTTGTTTAAATGTTGACTAAATGTTGCAAAAACATCTGAAGAGCATAAGAGCAGAGTATGCTACTGTAAGGGGTCAGATACATGTGACATTTGTCAGCAGTCTTCCACTAAATCAGTTAGAATGAGCCTGCATGAACGAGTTGGGTTCTCTCGTCAGTCACCTAGAGTTTTCAGCCACTACTGAAACTGTAGTTTTCTTCGAGTCCATGAGCGAGAGTCTGAAGTCGGAATCAGTCACTGCACAACTCGTTTACGTTCGGTAGGAACTAGATTCAGTGAACGAAAGCAAGAATCTGAATCGGAAGTGAGAACTAGTCACTGCCTGACTCTCGTTCGCGGCAGTCAGAACGAGAGCAGTGAAGGAAGTGGCGAACGAATCTGTGGCCGAATCCTTTTAGGGAAGTGGGTCAAATGATTCGTGTCTCTGAAGAGAACCGTAACGCCCACCACTAATTGAACGGTCCAATGAACGCACGACGACTGTAGCCTTGTCTTTTCCGGCAAGAAGTTTCTCGGCTTTTCTACCCGGCTTCATGTTCAGATAGTCTTGCATCAGGCATTTGTTACTAAGTGTTCGCTAAAAAGTTAGCTGACGATTCTTTAACCAGTTATTCACTTTAGGTAGTTAACTTCGGAAACTAGCCTACTCAATTAGCCGGAAACATTCCACATGCCAATATATTAACTAGCTATGCAAGTTTCTACATTCTTTAAGGCTACCATGACTTTAGGCAATGCATTAACTGGCGGGCGAATGAGTCCTCAGCAGATAGCTAACGTTAGTAAGTTAACTAACAAACTACGTGCCATTTACAAAAATATCCAATGGTCAACATGGCACAGCACTGAATTATCCCAAACAAAGATTCATTTCTACTAAACATAGCGTTAACGGTACCTAAATTAGGTTAGCCAAATCACCATACAAGGCATGTAGCGTACCAACTTACAAGCGAATGTCAACCAGCTAGCCAAATTAGCCATCTAGCTAGTCAGCTAATATGCACGAATAAAATAATTAGCCTACCTCTACAACTAGAATCAATGAAAGTAACTTATTTAGCATACCAGCTACAATACTGTCAATATGCCTACAATTGTACAGCTAGCTAACACTAGCTTGCTCGCCACTAGAAACTACTAAAATGAGTTGGCTAGGTAATCAGTTATCACGAATAAGTTTAGAGCTGTTCCCGCTTGTAGTTTCAATCTTTGTCGCCGGCCTGCAATATCGTTACCAGCACTATGCTAACTTGCTAGCTAACTAACGTAGCTATCAATTTTCCAACTATGTTAGCTTAATCTCAATGTGAAGACCTGGAAAATGCAATCACAGACTAGCAAACTAGCACCCATAAAGTTAGCTACTATCTAGGTTCTAATGTTACTAGCTAGCTAGCTCGCATCAACAGCAATCCCATCTCATCGCACCTCAAAGTGAGTCAAATTTGCAAACGCTTGGCCACTAACGCTATCCATTTCAAACTACCGAGGCCTGATACGGCACCACAATTTTATGGAGCTAGCTAGCTAGCTAGCTTCCCAGCAACGCGTGTGTGTTCCTCGAGAGTACGTTAACATTACCTTGCTATGCTACGTCCCTGTGTCATTTTTTTATCAGTAGTGATACATTAACAAGCAATCACGGCATTGTGGCTTTTGGGCATGTGATTTTCTCACGCTCCCAATCTATCGCTTCGTAGTGAGCGTTAAACACAAGCCAGGGAGCAGGGACGTTTCATTACCTGGTTCTCCATGATTCCCTGGCCTCTGCAATTACTGTATTTATTTACAGCGGCTTTCCCAACTCCTCATTGTGTGTCAATCCAGTAACCGGAAGCCATACACAATCCCTCCCTTAAACTCAGGACACCCATCCGAAACAGAAAGATTGTGGAACCAATCAGTTACTAGAAAGCTTTGGCGGCTGGCGAAAGTAGGGCCAATTGTAGTTTTGTCTAGGCGGGACTTCCCTCCAGAGACTGACAGTAGTAAGAACCAGAGACCCTCCCCAAATCCGTGCCAAGAATCAACCTACCAATGGTTACTTCTTGGGATGGGCAAATAGTAGAAGAGGTAGCTTATTTTAAAATAAACTTTATTTCGGTGAGGTAGAATATCGATTCTTTTATATTTGAGACATACAGACGGGAAACAAGTCAAAGGGGAAAAAAACATAAACTGTCTTATTATGATGTTGGGCTACCACATATGACATTGCATTTTTGGAATTTGGCAAACACTCTTATCCAGAGCGATGTACAACCAAGTGCATTCCTTTGACAGCTTACATGGCCAAACAAAAGAAGCAATACCATCACAAGTCATTACACACTATTGTGAGAACTACCAATCAATTAGAGATTACAGAGAGGGGTGGGGAGGGGTGGGGAGAGGTGCAGTTTAAAGAGATGTGTCTTCAGTCTGCGCTTGAATTTGGTCAGAGTGTCTGCTGTTCTGACCTCTATGGGGAGCTTGTTCCACCACCGTGGAGCCAGAACAGATAGTAGTCGTGCTTTGCAGGTGGAAGTGCAGAGAGGGGGAGGTGCCAGGCATGTAGGGTCTGATGATCTTTTGGAGGTAAGCTGGGGCTGACCCCTTAACTGTTTGGAAAGCTAGCACCAATGTTTCAAATTTGATGTGAGCCATGACAGGCAGCCAGTGGAGGGAAGCAACCAGGGGAGTGACGTGAGAGTGTTTGGGAAGGTTGAAGACCAGACGAGCTTGAGAGGTCTGATGGCAAATGCCAGAAGGCCAGCCAAGAGAGAGTTGCAGTAGTCCAACCGTCACTTGGACCAGGAGCTGGGTCGAGTAGGGGGTGAGAAAGGGCCGGATTCTCTGGATGTTATATAGAAATAATCTGCATGCCTGGGTTACTGCTGCGATGTTCTCGAAGATGGGGAGACCGAGGCTCCTTGCACAGGGCGTTGGCATCACAGGGGTGTTCTGTAGTGTCCCATCAATGCCCCCCACACAGCATAACAGCTTCACTGTGGGGGCCAAGCATTCTCTTTCTTCATAATGATGTTTCAAACACAGACTCCAAAGGCTATCAAAAGCCTAGAAGGTAGATACAGAAATTTAGTTATACCTGCACCAAGGAAGCAATTGAATACAACTGACTATTCAGAAGCAGCAGAGAAGCCAACCATCAAATTACTTTTGGTCCCCTAAAATGAAAAAAGGGATGAAAATCCTACACACATCACCCAGTATGGATGTAAATGCGCTCAAATTAAACGGTACAGTCTGCCCTGTCTCACATTTATTGTTTCATTTCAAATGAGAGCCAAAAGACAGAAATTGTACCTACTGTCCAAATACATATGCACTGCACTGTATATATACAGCTCCGGAAATTATTGATAAATTATTGAAAAAAGGCTGCATATTATAAACAACACAGAAAATAATATATGTTATGTTCAAACATATGGGAAAACTACACTCACTGAAAAAACTTTATTAGGAACACCTATACACCTACTTATTCATGTGCTTATCTAATCAGCCAATCGTGTAGCAGCAGTGCAATGCATACACTCATGCAGATACGGGTTCAGTTAATGTTCACATCAACCATCAGAATGGGTAAAAAATGTTATTGAAGTGATCTTTGACTGTGAAATGATTGTTGGTGCCAGACAGGGTGGTTTGAAGGGAAACTGCTGATCTTGTTGTTAATGAGAGAGGTCAGAGTGGCCAGACTGGTAAAAGCCAGCCTTGTTTCACCACAGTATAAAAACGAAGCAACAAGCGTGCAAAATCCCTTTGTCATCCATCAGCATGGGAAAAGTCAAAGAACTGTCCATTCAGAAGTGACAGATGGCAATTTGCTGTCGCAAGTTTGGTAATGGGTACACAAAATAAACAAATGGGTAAAGATACCACTTAACATGCTAAGTGTAGTAAAATAATATTAATAATTGAAACATATGGGATGCTTGCAAACTTGCCAGGAAGAGAATAAGAATTGCAGAGATTGGTTGCATCTTGGGGTCACCAAGTCTCAAAAAGAACCATAAAATGGCACCTCCATATCAAGAAACTCTTTAAAAGGGTGGCACACAGACAGCCCTTACTGAGAACAATAAACAAAACCAAGCTTCTGGAGTTTGTCAAACTCATTGGAATTATGACTGGAAGAGAGTGCTATGGTCAGATGAGACAATGTAATGTTTTGGCCGTAGACACCATCAACATGTTTTTCCTGCTCCTGCACCTGCTCCTGCTCCTGCTCCAGTCTTCGTGTCTTTGGTTTTGTGTTCCAGTTCCTATTCATTCATTCAATAAACTCACCTTCTGCACTTGCATCCTGTGTTGCCTGGTTCCATCTGATACTGCCAAACAGTGACTCCAAACATTCATCAAAATCCACAGAGAAATGGTTAAGTAAAAACAACAGTCATGTTCTGCAGCCAGGGGTGGCCCATAGCATAGATGATATGCACGGTTGCCTAGGGCGCAAAATGCCAGTTGGGAGCTGCAAAGTAGAAGTGCACCCCCTTGTGGCAACAACAGAGTAGTGTCACTTTTCTGGTGCAGCGAGCAGAATATGCCACTAGCATAATTTTATGAATCATGGTTACAGTAACAACATTATAAACAAAAACAGCCTTAAAATTACAATAATAAACATACTGTTATGTGATATTACTCACTATCCTCCAAGACTGTAAGCATCTAGGTCTGCCTTTGAGTTGCAGCTGCAAAATGTGTCAAAAAAAGAACAACATAAAGGTAAGAATCACCACGAATGTGCACATCATTAATTTGTAGTTATTATGTGCTTTTCTTCAAAAAAGCCAGGTAATGTCCGCAGATGGAAGATCTGTTATCAGCTGATTGAGGGGGAGAAAAACGTCAGTTGGGGTCCACTTGCTAGAAGATGTAGCAGCCCCTTCCATTCTGTGACATGTCCATGTTCCCACTGGAACTTGATGCACTGTAACAGCTTTCTGAGATGAGCAGTTTTACTAGCTAGATTCGGTATACATTTTCCTAAGTAATTAAGCATACCAAGGGCTCACTGCACCCCGTTCGTGTCTCTTGGCTTCTCCATGTCATGTATAGCTTGTACCTTTCCTTGTCTGGTTCAACCCCTTCTGTAGATATCTTGTCCCCAAGGAATGTGATTTCACTGACACTGAACTGACATTTGTCCCTGTTTAGTTTGAGTCCATATTGTTGTATTCTCCTGGGTAATTGTTGGTGTCATGCTCCTCCTGAATGGATCCCCATACTGCCAGAACATCTACAGTTGTGTTCAAAATAATAGCAGTCCAACATGACTTACCAGATCAATCACTGTTTTTGGTTGAAAATATATTACTACATGGCAAATAATTTACCAGTAGGTGTAGTAGAGTCATAGAAAACCAACTTCTGATGAGCTGGTTGGTGCCTTGCATGGCAGCCAATTGCCATTGGTGTGTGAATGTGTGTATGAATGGATGAATTGGAAGTCAGGATCTGGCATAATGGATCAAGCCTGCCTTGTGTCAATGATTCAGCTTCAGGCTGCTCTGCTGCTGGTGGTATAATGGCGTGGGGAATGTTTTCTTGGCATTCATAAAACCCCTTAATTCATCATTTAAATGCCACAGCCAACCTGAGTATTGTTGCTGACTATGTGCCTTTTAAGTCAACATAGACCAGGATATGTAAGGCTTTTCTGGGGGCAAAGGGAGGTCCTATCCAGTACTAGAAATGTGTGCCTAATCAAGTAGTCACTGAGTATATGTACCGTAACATTGATTATTAGTTAATAACCTATAATATAATACAAAATGAGGGCCAACTATCACAATAAATGGAAATAAAAAATGATATTTTTATTTTATTTTCAAAGTTACAAACATTTCTGAATGACTTCTAAGGTTCGACTGTATTAAAAATACCCTCAAATCTCTGCTGCATCCAAAGACAAGAGGTTTGATGCACATCCTCTGAAACATGCCAGCCAGCTATATTATTTGTTTTGACTCTACAGAGCCACAGTTGAGCTGGCCAGCCACAGTGCTTGAGGACTGTACATCTTTTGCGGCTGAAGACTGATGCAGACTGGAGATGCCTCTTCATCATCCACAGAAGCTGCTATTCATCATGAGTTGGGAATAGCCAATGTAACCCTTCATCCATTGTTGATGTAATGGCCAATTGTGAACCACCCCATCACACTTCCAATCACAGGTCAGGAGTTTTTTCTGAACCGTGAGAGACATCAGTGAAGCTGAGCATACTAAACAAGCCCCAATGTGAAATGTGGAATACATTTTATTGTCATGAGGTCAGCAGTTCCTGCCTTCCCGGTGTCTGTGTTTTTGTTTCCCCTCCCTCTTGGGTTGTGTGTGTGTGTGTGTGTCTCCCTCTGTCTGTGTGTATGTGAGCCTACACCAACTGGCTGCAGGCGTGGCTCATGCTGGCTTCAGGAGTCTCCGCCCCCATGCACACCGGGCTCGGATTTCCTCATCAGCTCCAGTATAAGAGGGTGACTCTGAAGATCCCCCCCGCCAGATTGCCTGTGTACAAGCGGTGAACTCTCCTCAAGCCTCTCGGTTCTTCAAACCAGCTAAGAAACTTTTTGCAGTGACTTCTACTCGGTTGTATCTGTTTTTTACCCCCCAGCTCCTTTTTTTTTCCCAGTCAGCTGTAGCCTTATTTTGTGTTTGGACTTTAACTAGTGTTTTTTTCCCGCTAGCCTGTTAGTAGATTTCTGTTCTCCAGACTCCCCCCTCTCTTGCGCCCCTGAAGACTCCTGAGTTTTTACCCCTGGATTTTTGTGTACCTCTGGGGCCGCTTTCATTAAAGACTGTTACCAACTTTTACCAGTGTCCGAGTGTGTATTCAGAGTTGCCTTTTTTGGTCCGCCATTTTTGTTACTTCATAACACTTATATTCATTTTCTAAAGCAGGAAAACTCAGATCTGGTCCAGGAGTCCAGTAACACTTCTGGATTTCTGTTCTACCTGATAGCTTATTGATAAATTAATGCCACTGATTAGCTAGAGATTTAATTCACCGGGTGCCACAAGTTTAAATCAGTCCTGATGGGAAGAATGAAAATCAGAGGCTCATTCCAATTGACTATTTTTCTCCTCTTTTTTCTTCTCCTTTTCTACTCTTAGCTCCACCCATCACAAGAAGCTAGAAAAAGAGGCTAGAAAAAGGTGTGAAGATGGGGAAATCGAGAAAACGAGATTTAGGCAAATGAAATGTCCTTGCTCCTTCAAACGTTTGTTTGAAGTCAGGTCAGTTACAGACATGTGTGGCAGATGTGGATCCACAGGTCAATCAATTATACATCAATTAATTATGTGCTCATGATTCCTTGTTCAAAGGAAAGATTGGGAGTTCCTAACTTCTGCTTCTAGTTGCTAGAAGGAACATTTAACAGGTTGGAATCGATCAAATCAATCGATTTCCAGGTCAGAAGCAAGGAAAATAAAAAAGGATAAAAATAAACGATTGGAGTGAGCCCCAGTAGTACTACTGGCCTTGAGGACCAGATTTTAGTCTCCCTGCTCTATAGCATCCACAGTATAGTTCACTCACTAATCGATGAAATCGATAACTCATACATGCATTTACTACTATTCAGAATCACACCGCTGACTTACAAAACAGTCAGCACAAAAACATATAACAGATATATAAAACATGTATAAAAAAAGTTGCAGGTAATGTACAGAAAAATGGAGTGTCTTCATCTCATCACCCCCTCACACACAATGAGTTCATTAGTAGCATTTCTGTGCCTTGTTTGGGCCCTTGAGTACGACGTAAGGCAGGCCTAAATCCCAGTTATCACATGGCCAGTACTGTAGAGCTGGCTGAGAATAGGGGATCTCGTAGTGGGCATCCAGGTAGGACAGCAGGGAGGTACCGTAGGCTGTGGCTATCACAATCAGGATATGCCTAGGGGGAGGGGTACAACCATTAATGGACTTTATCTTGCACTCTATCAAAGAGGTTAAGAACAGAACAATGAGGAGAGCAATGGCTTATTCAACCACCCTCCATCTTCCAGGTCCTTCTTTCTTTTCTCTTCTTCTATCTTTCTCTCATAGCTCAATTTGTTTATCTTTTTGTAAATCTTTATCAGCAAGAAATGCCAATGTGTAATAAATAATGTGGCAAAGCTTAAGATACAAATAGTAATGTAGAAGTACTGCAGCTTTAGTAATAACAGCTGTAATAGCAAAATAATACACAGACTTTTAAATCTCAATCTCCACTCTCTCTCTCACTCTCTCCTTCTCTCTCCTTTCTATATCACACCTCTTTTCACCTGTCTATTTGTTCCTCTCACCAGAATCCATGCAGGTAGCAGAAGTTGATCTTTTGCCAGAAGCTGCAGCCGAAGCGATCACTGATCCAGCAGGCGATCGCGAGAACCCACAGGCCGATAGCTTGACGGACCAGTCGCAGCGCCTTGGTGTTTGTGCAGCTGTTGGAAAGAGAGGGATCAAGAGGGAAACTGAGAAAGGCCAAACAGCAGACACAACACACGGCATGTGAGATTGAGATGGAGCTGTCAATAATTTGACCACTATTAGTAGTAGTGGTAGTGGTAGTAGTAGTGGTAGTAGTAGTAGTAGTAGTAGTGGTAGTAGTAGTAGTAGTAGTGGTAGTACCAGTACCACCCAGACAAAGTTTTAAATCACCCCCCATTACTCTGGTTATTGCAATTCCAGATAGTCCTTGCAATTCCACATGGTGGCACTGTAAGGCTTTGATGTATGTTTTGGCCCATAACTTCTAAACAGTGTCGTCTAGAATCAAGATCTCCTTGGTTCATGCAGAACAAAATGTATATTCCCAATTTTATATGCATATGCCAAAATGTACTTTTGGAAAACCTACTAGTATGGGCTGTTTGACCTATCTTCAACAAGGTTAGAAAGAATCTTCGGAGACTGTAGCTCAATAATGATCAAAAACATGTTGACCTTTCAAAACAATATGGCCACCACGTGTCAATAAATTGTTGTGGGCATGGCCATTATTGCTAAGACAGCTATAACCGGTGAACGCTTTGTCCAATCTTCAGCAAATTTAGTACATTAGTGTAGTACTTGATTATGTTGTTGTTTCTTGTGATTGTGTGTTAAGTCATGGGTCAGGTGGTACACAGGATGGTGAAGAGTCTGGTGTCTTACCTGCGCATCTCAATGATCAGTGAGTAGACAACATGTATGGCAAAGCAGTTGAGAGCATAAGCATTGGCAACGGGCTTAACGAAAGAGGACACTGTGGTGATCACAGTAACCCCGAGAACCATCCAGGAGAAAGAAGACCTGCAAGAAGGAGAAAAGGGACCATAAAGAAGTTAAGTTTGGATGTTTTGTATAGTATGCATACACAATGCATGGACACACAAGCAAGTCCAAACAGGAATGAAAGAAAACACAGCAGTGAATAGTGACCTTCTAAGTATGTAATACAGAGTATGTAAAATTTGACCAATGGTACACAGAACAGCCTCGTCAACTTGGTAAGGCAGTGAGAATCGACAACTTTCGGTTTATCAGATTTTTAAGTGCTGTAATTTATCAGATAGTCTTGGTAGCCAATTGTTTTTATTGAAATGTAGTGTTTAGTGTTTCACATGCTAGAAAAAACACTAATCAGTCTTCTCAAGTAGCATCACTTAAAGATTGAAAAAGACTTAAAGACTTAAAGAAGAAATTCTGACATAATTGTCAATGGGAATATATGCTTAGTTATAACGCTACCTGTCCTTGACGAAGAAAGGGAAGTGCCTCCGGGGAAACCAGAGAGAGTAGCCAATAGCTATCACCCACAAAATAGAGAGCTCATCCAGCATCTGTCCCATTAGGCTGAGTGTCATATGGAAATACATAGAAAAAAGACCTAGAGAGAGGAGAGAGAGACATGGTAAATTGACTGCATTTATATAGAGCTTTACAATTGATGCCTCTCATTCACCCATTCACACACACACAGACACACATACACACACACATACTCACCAACAGCGATAGACTGCCATGCAAGGTACTCAGTTCATCGGGAGCAAATGGGGTTTAGGTGTCTTCTCAGAGACACTTTGACACACCCAGGGGAGAACTGGCAACCTTCCAATAGTTATAATGATGATACATTTTATGTTTTCCAACTGCCAGTCAACGGTTCTCACCTCCTTTATACACTCACTAAGCACTTTATTAGGTATTTATTAGACTTCTACTGCTGTGGTCTATCCACTTAGAGTTATTATATGTTGTGTGTTCAGAGATGCTCTTCTGCATACGACTATTGTAATGCGTGGTTATTTGTGTTATTTGTGTCACCTTCCTGTCAGCTTTGACCAGTCAAATGTCTCTCTTAATGAGATGTCTCTCATTAACACAGCGTTTCTGTCTGCAGAACTTCCGCTCACTTTTTTTTTTTTTGCACCATTCTTTGCTAGAGACTAGTGTGTGTGAAAGTACCAGGAGATCAGCAGTTTGTGAGATACTCAAACCACTGTCACCAACAATCATTCCACGGTCAAAGTCTCTCAGATCACATTTTTTCCTCTGAAAAATGACGCTCCTGACCCATATCTACATGATTGCATGCACTGCAATAAAGTGCTCTGTGAGTGTATTTAAGGAGAATATGAGTGCCACAAAGAACAATAATGGGAGACTTGGGGACACTGGAAAGAAATTGTATTGTGCACAATGGGAGGTTATTGTTCTTATCCAGGGCTGTAATTGTACTAATATTTTTGCGGAATATGCTGACATTTACACAGTTGTTAGATGTAATTTCTTATTATGCACAATATCAAAAAAACATACTCACAATCATTACAGGGGACTAGGGGCAATTCCAACACTTATTGGTTTTCACACTATTAATTGCTAGCAACTGAAGATATCAAAGTCAAACTTTTATGAAAGTCTTTCTGTCTTCCCAATGTTTATATTATTTACTAACTCAACTGACTCTAACGTGAAATGTCATGCTGGCAACTGTAATGGCAATAAATCTATTGTTTTCTCTATATTCATGAACAGCTATGTATAACTACATTAATTCACCAGTTTACCAACATATCAGGCAATTCAGAACCATTTGTAATATGTCACAATAAAAGGGTCCATAATCACTTAAATAGGTAATTTGGGACTTCTAATGGTCAAGAGAGGAATTGCAGCAACAAACACCCTGTAACCACAACACTGTTGATCCCTCCCCCTTCTCTGTGAGCATCCCCCCCCCCCCCCCCCCCCCTTACGCCATTGGCTGTGGCTATTAGAACCAATTTTCAACAAATGAGCGTGAAAACACAGTCATACAATGTTTTGGTACAGAGTGTGGAAACCTGAATTTCAGGACTATAAACACAGGTAGAGGGTGAGCCAACATGTCAGTGAGCCTTTTACAATGATAGGAAGGCCTTTACAATGGTTTGTAACAATGATTTAATACAAAAATCGTACTTATTGTACCTTTAAAAATAAATGTTTTCTATATGTTTCAGCTTATAAAATATACGAATTAACATGATTTTTACTAATATTTTGCATATGGGTGGGACAGTGCCTTAACAGGATGAGACCTGATTGTGGTAATTATTTTATAAGCCTCAACCATAGGGCTGGTGAGTCAGGCCTCAGGTGGATGCCCTGGGGACTTACCCACAAAGATCATCATGATCCAGACGAGGTGCACGGCCAGGTTTCTCTCCCTGGCATAAGGGTGCAGCAGATACAGCATGATGGGTGCAACCACGAAGAAGATGATATTGCTCATCTGTATGAGAGGACAAATAAGTATTCATCAAACAGCAATTTCCAAAACCGGCTCATCTATAGGTCATATTGCTGAGAGAAATAATGACTGCTACTGTTTCATGACACAAAGTCTGTATTAATCAGATACTTGAGGCCTTGAATACATTTGGAGCACTCCATCAACAATGAAAAAGAAAAAGTGGTCTATATGAGAGAAGGAAGAAGCTTAGCGCATTTACTGAAAATCATAGCATGGTATGTGCAGGCTCATTCTTCACTGAATCGAAGTTCACCTGCAAGTTACACTACATTATCTGGTTGATCAGATACCGTTATTATACACAGACATCACGCTGGCGTTTTACATAACTTAATAGCAAAAACTAGACTAGAATGCAGCACTGCTGCCTTGCCCTAGAGTTGTTCCTGCAACCTTCTGTAAACAAGTCAGGACAACATCACACTGTCACCACATGGAATACATGGGCTGCTGGCTGTCTTACCGTATTGAAATATTCAACCACTGTCTCGGAATGGCGGTAGTTGTCTTCACACCAGTCCACCTCCGAGCTCTCGTAGGAAAACATTCCTGCCATGACTGTGTCTTGAACTCTGAGAGAGAGAGAGAGAGAGAGAGAGAGAGAGAGAGAGAGAGAGAGAGAGAATTTCACTTATGATTTTGAATTTTTCTTGATATTCACAGAAAATATTCTACTCTGATTTTCATGTCACACTGCTGCGTATGTGCCATATCTTAAGATATATCTGCATCTGGGTTATGCTTCATGGATTGTGAAAATAAACTCTCCTTATCAAGACTGAAACCGGCCAGCATACAAAGATATAACACTCTTCCAACGGGAAACCAAGTCATATACATTTTCCTATATAGCCTACTGGATACTCATAATGTGAGATGTACGATTAGTTATATATTAGTGAATGTAATCTTCCTGTGATTCTCAATGAACTGCATATAGATGATACATTTCCAACGACAAATTATACTTTTATTGTGTTTGGTATTATAATGGTAGAATTACAAAATAAGTATGTACATTTGTCTGTCCTATATGTATCAGGCTGTCATATTGTTTTTGTAATGTTATTTTTATTGTTTTATTTTAATCGAATTGTTGTTTGCAAATTACAAAATAGAACTAAATTACTATATTCCACAGACAACAAAGAATACGATAGCATTATCTGCAATGTTCCCTGACACTTTGTCATTCACACTAAAAACACCACACAAGAGAGAACTTACCCCAGATAAATGTAAAGCGAAGCAAATTCGTGTTATATTTACAACCTACTCAAATTCAATTCATCTAGCAAAAAGGGAAAACTAAAACGAACGCATAGTGGTTCAGCAATGTCTGGATTGAAACACATAACTGCATGAATGAAATTCAATAGCAATATAGCACATCATTACAAGTGATGTAAATAAGCAATTTTCCTTCAAGAAATGACACCAGTAAGCTTTGAACGTTGATTATATACGGGCAGCTCTGTTACTATTAGTTACCAAAAACGACGCGCAAAGAGCGTCTTTGCATCTAAGCTTAAGCAGTCGCGCGTACGCCGCCCAAACGAACAGTAAGACAGATTGCTAATTAAATAAAACTACGCAACAAAACTGCGTACACATTAGAAGAGTGTGGAGCGTAATATGTCTACTTGATTTTACCATTGAGCTAGAATTGTTTTTAAAAATTACCTACTAGTCCCAAGATCCAGCCACTTGTAGAATGAGGTAGTTCTAATTGGAGACAAAAAAAGTTCCTTTTAAGTTCGGGTGTGCCTGTGACAGCACACGTTGGTTTAGTGTGCCGAGACAGCAGTTGAATTCTTGAACTATGTTTCAAGCAGCCAAGCCCAAAGGCAATTATGCATGGCAGTATTACAAGATTGATGAAGGGTAAATCTTCAATTTACAACTCTTTCACACTATGAAATATAAAGCATTGTTACTGGGCCCAATTCCAACAGGAGAGTGCACAAGTCTGAGGCAAAGCTGTCACAAGGGCACTTCTGTCACCTGCATAGACTGCGACCACAAGGGAGACTGGACCAGCACTGCCGTTAAACTGTCTCTGGTCTGAAAGTGTAAGTATAAATGAAGTAAAACAGGGATGCTTAAACATTCGATTACTCTTCACAGGTAAATGCATGCATTTCTGGGATAATACTGTACGTTAATGTGATAAATGGACAATCATGTGAGGCATGTTCATGATGCACAATAGCACAATGATCACTCCACGGCTCCTTGGAAACCTTGACATCGCACGGCATTAATATGGCCTTGAGGAAAAACACAATGGAATTGTTCTTAAGAGGGAGGAGAAATAAACGGGGGTTACAGGAGACAGGCCCAACTGGTCTGCCTTTCGATTCTACAAAACAAGCAGCTCCTGCTCAACCACTGTAAACAAAAGCCCAACAACGTGGTGGTGAAATAGCATATCAATTGCGAATGTGACATGTAAATTCTGGACTGTATGAAAAGGTGGGAAGGTATTTACAACAGCACTAGGGCACTCCTTGGATTGGCTGTGTACACAGTATCGAAGATATCATTCATGCCAAAAGAATTCAAACCAAGGAATAAGCCTCAGCTGCGTAGTTAGAATAAACTGGAATACACAGGTTAGACAGGTTTGTGGGCATTTATGAATCAATGCTCTTCTGCCATTTAACGAAACATATGGCATCGGGAAGATAATCATGGCAGAAATAGTGACGTTTTAAATAGGCTACTTATTATTGTTATGGAGTTTTTAAGACAATTTTCGATAAAATATAGGCCTAAACAGTGCAGTCCGTAAGTATTTGGACACTTGGTACAATTGGTACAGACCAAAAGAACAGAAACTGGACCATCTTGTGTGCACTCTTTTTACCAACTGTACCGTCTTTGTGTGCACTGAACAGTACTGTGCAAAAGTCTTAGGCACCAGTATAACATTCTGTACAGATAAGATGTTTTCAAAAATAATTCAATGGAAGGTCCTAAATAAACGTACTATACAATTTACATAAGATTTGAGTAATTTGGCAGAATTACTTCGCCGTTAAAACTGCATCACTTGTCTGAGATAGCCAACGCTGTCCTGCCGTTCTTTAAGACAATCAGCAGGGAGGTTGTTCCAAGCATGTTGGAGAACTTGCCACAGTTCTTCTGCAGACTTTGGTTGGCTCCTTGCTTCTGATCTGACAGCCTTGTTTTTGTGTAAAAAGTAGTCAACTGCTTACAATATAATGTAATATCTTACTTTTTAAAATTAAATACAAAAATGTCTTTTGGAAAATGAATATTTGGAAATCTCAAATGTGTTCTTTTATACTAACACCAAAATATACACACTACACACACCAAAAAATAAACATATATATAATAAAGTCTAGGGTGCTTAAGACTTCTGCACAGTACTGTATATTAATGACCATCTTTACAGTTACCTGTCCAATTCAGTGAAAACATTTTAAAGTGTGACTGGGATAATTAATCATTCAGACAACTCTGGGGATGGAATTCGCTAAGCGCACAACCTTCTGCCCCACCTACTGCTTACTGCTGTGTAAACATCTATGCCAAGCTCTCTGTGTCAAAAACACAGAGCACCATTCTCAACAATGCATTCTCAAATAAATTCTGAAAGCATGTGAACTACCGAAGGATATATATATATATATTTTTTTATGGATCTTCGTCTTCAGAGAAGCAGTATGACTTGGAAGGCTGCATACATCTGCACAAATAATACAAAGCCTACCGAACAGTTCAAAAGTCACCTGATCACTTTGTGATTGAAGCAGTAGCCAGGGCTATAAAGGAACAGCACCAGCATTGTTCTTGTATAGCAGTGTTGGTCATAGGTAACAGTTGTATGAAGGCAAGTATAGTGTGGCCTACATTATACAGTTGTGTTCAAATAAATAGCAGTGCGTTAAAAAAAGTGAACTAAGTGCTAATATTTCTTAATAGCTTTTAGTGCAATAATTCAAATGTAGTGGAAACCACACATTCAATTCCAAATTAAAGCATTAGCAAAATGTATCAAGTCTGCGTTATTCTTGCAAAGAAAAGGAATATTAATCTGTAAAAAAAAATGGCAGTGTTGACATTTTTCTCTTCAAACTCTTCAAACTGTATAAACTGAAGAAATGTTTAAAGATTTAACTTCACTTTAAGTTACTGAACTAATATTTAGTTGCATAACCATTGTTACTGCACATTGAGTCAACCAACTTCTGTCACCTAGAAACAGGTATTTCAGCCCAGGATGAACAAACTACATTGAATTGAATTGAATACATTTTTGGGTTTTGCTTCAGAAACTGCATTTTTAATGCAATCCCTGGTATACAAACCAAACACGCAGTATGAAAAACATCCCCGTACCATGCTTTACTGTCTTCACTATCTTGAATTCAGTACCCGGGGGTCGTCTGACGTAATGTCGATGACCGCTAGCCCTGAAAAGAACAATTTTACTCTCATCAGTCCATTTACATTTACATTTTAGTCATTTGGCAGACGCTTTTAATCCAAAGCGACTTACAAGTGCATAGGTTCTACCACAAGTCAAAGCATCACATCCAGAACTAGGAAAATACACCTGGACTGCTGTTCTAAACATATAGTCGTCATCATAAGTGCAAATTCTTTTTTTTTTGTTTTTTTTTTTTGGGGGGGGTTAGACAGGGATAGGGGTATCAGAAGGGGGGGGGGCGGGGTAAATCAGGAAGGAGGACTAAGGTAGAGTTTGAAGAGGTGTGTTTTGAGTCTGCGTCGAAATAGGGGGAGGGATTCTGCTGTCCTGACAGTGGTAGGCAAGTCATTCCACCACTGAGGAACCAGAACGGAAAACAGGCGTGAACGTGCAGCTCGACCGCCAGGTGCCCGTAGAGAGGGAACCGTAAGGCGACCAGAGCTGGCAGACCGGAGTGGTCTAGCTGGGGAGTAGGGAGTGATCAGGGATTGTATGTAATGTGGGGCAGTCCCCTTAGCAGCCTGAAATGCCAACACTAGGGCCTTGAATCGGTCCACAGAATGTTATGCCATTTCTCATTGGGCCAAACAATGTGTTCCTTGGGAAATTCTGCACATGCCCTTTTCCTTTTTTAAAGATATTTTTTAGGCCTTTTTCAGCTTTATTGGACAGCATATAGAAACAGGAAGAATGGGGGCGAGAGAGGGAAAGACATGCGACAAATTGTCAGACGGTCGGATTCGAACCGTTGACATCGCGGCTCACAATGAGCACGCAGACAGTGCTCTACAGGCTGCGCCACCGAGACACCCCAGCACATGCCCTTTTTCAACAATGGTGCTTCTTGCTGACAGCTTCGATCAAGCGTCTTCTGACTGGAACAGCACTTACAGGTAAGTTTCTGGAGCTGATGAATGGCTGAATCTTTGCCATTCTGACTATTCTTAAATCTGTTTTAACAGTAGTTGCTTGTTTTCTACCACTTGTTTTGGGTTTTTGTTGCCATTTTAAAGCATATGAGACCATTTTAGCCGAGCATCCTATAATTTGCTGCACTTTATACGTTTTCCCCTCTCCAACCAACTTTTTTATCAAATGATGTTGTTCCTCTGAACAATGTTTGGAACAGCCGATTTTACTTAGCAGTTCAGAAAGAAATATATTTTATAACAATGTGTGAAACATTGTTGGAGATGGAGACGCTGTGCTGTAGAAGACAGCGTCTTTCGGATGAGGCGCTAAACCGAGGTCCCGACTCGCTGTAGTGATTAAAATCCCATCACACCCTTTGCAAAGAGGAGGAGGTTCCCGGTGTCCTGGCTAAATTCCCAACCTGCCACCTAAGCATTCCCTGATTTAACTAGCTAAATTTGTCTATTCCCTCTCTTCTCTAGCTGATTTATGGAGAGCATCCTGGCACAAAATAGCTGCCATTGCATCACCCAGGTGGGTGCTGTACTTTGATGGTGTTTCAGAGTCCACCCTATCACTATAAAGTGCTTTGAGTGCAAGAAAGCACTATATAAACTATCTAGCTATTAGCACAAGATACTGATGCAGCCGTACTGTCTTGAGTTTCATACAGTGGAGTAGGCCGAGTGATGACGCTTTGGGAAATGAACGCAACAATGAACAGCAGTTAGAGCCCAATAGCCCTACACTGGTTGCACCACTGCGCTTCATACATAATGGCATTAGCTACATTTATTCATAAATCTGTAAGACTTCGATTTCCGAAATTAACAGAAGCTCTACCATGTTTTTGTAAACGATTCCAAACCCATGCTAATAACTGGAGTAGCCTACTGACAAAAATGTAATTGCATTTTCAAACTTTATTTTGGGCCATCTTAAAACAGTCTTAAATGTCTTTGAATGTCAACACTGTGGGTCAGACAATAGCCAAATTGCCAAATTAAAGATTTACATTTGCATTGCCATCGTGCTCACAGATGTCCAGGAGACCGTAGTTAAAGTCGTGTAGGCTACGTCCAGGTATTCTGGTTGACGGAGTGCCATTTTTTAAATTGCACCGGTTCAAATGATAATTCATGTTTTCATCCGTCTTCTGTATGGCTTCTGCCTGACAGACTTGATAGGCATGAAATGTGCCGAATCTACTGCCATTGAGATCTTTGTTTCAGACAGGGTTGTGTACTTATAATTCCGTGGTCACGTTAATGTCCATTATACAACGGACAGGTTCGGTCCATTGTCTCTATTGGTCTAGCCACGCCAATATCCAGGATATATATGCACGGCTAAATGGAACTTTCACAAGTTTTAGTTGACTGGACTAATGATTTTACATTTATGGCAATGACAATATGGCTTATATATTTATGCAACAGTAAACTTCGCCAATGTATTTGATTTTATATGGCGCAGGGCAATTTTTCTGCAGACAGGATTAATGTGGCCTGAAAGTGAGCTTACCATTTCAGCTTTAGAAAAATATTTTTTGGTTATTAGTTAGCAGTTTTTGGTAATGTTTACAACTCCGTTTCGGATAACCGTTTAAACATTTAATCGATCACAACACTATTGGCTACGATTGGCTTATTTTGCCCTTGGGCCCAGGGTCTTCAGACCAAGCATTTCAAACCATTTTAAGACAAAGCAAACATCGCTCGTGAAAACAGGGACTTAACAGAATTAGTTTGAACGACGGCTTGTAATAAAGCTCACACAAATGCAAGGATACTGCGCACGCACGCGCGCGCACGCACACACATACACACACACACACGCACGCACGCGCACGCGCACAAAGAGCCACAAAAAAAAAAAAAAAATGTAGACGACTCTTCCACAAAACGGATCATTCTTTTAATATGGCACACAGTTTAAAAAAAAAAAATCAACTAGTTGGCTAAAACCACTGCAGAATGGCATTAAAAAATGCAAGCATGTCAAATCTATACAGTGTATTATTTACATTTCCACAGTGCAGACTGCATTGTGCATGTCTGGATGCACCTGAGGGGGGGATCTCTGTTGCCCAGTATGTTCACTGATGAGACATCACTAACCCCAATCTTAGCCAGATAATACTGCATCTCACAAAGCCAAAGTATCTTTGTTGTGTTCAAGGAAAGCACAACGGAAGTGACCGAAAGGCAAAGTTACAAACTCTGAAAAAGTTCAAGTTTCCAAATATAAGATATGTACAGTACAAGAAAATTTGACTGCTGAGAACCCAAATGTGAGGTTTGGCTTTGGTTGGTGGAAGAGAATATTAGCAGCCACACTTCCCAAATCTACTCAGGATCACCCTAATCCCCATGCTCCCTCAAGCAGCTGCACCACAGTGTATTTAATGAAAACTAGCCCGGAGAAACCCTTGTCGGAGTGGAGAAGCTCTATTCATCGTCATCGTCATCACCATCGTCGTCGTCATCATCATCATCATCATCCTCATCTTCCTCCTCTCCATCACCCTCCCTTTTCCTCTTCTCCCCCCGACTTGTCTCTGGAGAAAATAAAATAAAAAAGAGAATGTCACATTTTGGCGTGCACTGTTCCGTATGAACACACCAGACATTACCAAAGCACATACAAAAATAATTACTTTGTCACTTTAGAACCCAGTAACATTGTTTATTAAAGCAAGTTTGTTTGAACCTAAAAATAGGCTACATACAGTAATGTTTTCCTCCAAGCTAGGCTGTTTCACATTGAGCAAAACAGATAATCTCATGAGTTAGATCTGGTTAACTAGCTAGCAGGCAGGCAGTAACTATCAAACAACTCACAACCAATGTTATAGTCTTAACCACCATGATTTCCTTCTTTTTTTCCCCCCTTTTTGCAATAAGCATCTCAGTCTCCACTTGTTGCTGGATTAATGTTACAGATGAGAACCACAGTCCCCTGCGTAAAAAGTATGAGCTGCCATCAACCCAAATATCTCCAATATTCCCCAAGGTATCTTGTTTTCTCCAGTTTGTTGTATTGTGGAATCTCATGTTCACATGGGTATGAGCACTTCAGTAGTACGAACTACAAACTTTTGATTATGCGAAGAAACGTCACAGCGGCCTGAAGCTATTATTAAGGCAGCCTTTTGTAGCTGCTATGGGCTCTAGAGGGTTACTTGCGCAAATATGCTTTTTATTGTTAAGCCATTACATAAGCAGGATAATGACAGGGTCTAGCAGGGCATGCAGTTGTGTTAGGATACTTTGCCCTTCTCTGGGGACTCGCAGGACCATGATGACTATGACATGCGGACAACTTATCTCAAGAGAATTTAGGTTTATTACAATGAGCAAGGGAGAGATAGTCACAGAACATACACTAGCAGTCTGTTGAGAGAATCTCTAAAGACAGTGTATGGACTGCTTAAGTAGTCCGGTCATACATAACAAAGAGTATGCCATTTTATTGAATTGGAAAGTATTCCAGAAGAGTCAAAATGGTTGCATAGCAGGCAAGTATAGAATATCTAGAATGCCATTATACCCAATGCAAAGCCTATGGAAGAATATTAAGTGATATGAACTACAAACCTTGCTCTTCATCACTGTCTTCCTCCTCATCATCATCCTGAAAAGAACACCGAAAGATAAATTGTTGTTAGTTCTTTGCACACAAATCCAGCAACTACCACATAAAAATATTCTAAAACCATGGGTATTTCCACTGAATCTCATGAAGGAAGGAACACTGAAGGCAATCGCAGCCCTTTAAAGCCCAGCAGCAGGAAACTAGCAAGTCTTAATATTCAATCATCTGCTTACATCATCCCCAGCTTCAACGTCATCATCATCCTCGTCATCGTCGTCATCATCATCCTCCTCTTCCACATCCAGTTCTCCTTCCTCGCTCTCCTCATCCTCACTCAGCCCGTCTTCTGGAGAAGAAAACAGTAACCCAAAGCACAGACTGATAAATACTCCTTCACTGCATCTTCTCACCAATAGAACAAAGGCTTTCCCCAATGTATTTTTTAAGCAAATGACAATCAGTTGCTGTGCCAATTCAAGTAAAAATAACATGGTGGGCTCCATAATTTTAATTTTAAACATAAGTGCGCTTTGTTAATGATTGAATGGAAATCAACCGAAGTCTCGCACCAATCATTAGTCTCCCTGGTCTAATACTTTGTCCAAACACCCTGGGCAAAGATGACACCCATGAGTCTTTGTATTGAAAACCATTCTTTCAACAAACCGGTGTCAACCAGTGGCAGATGGGTTCCCCTACTGAGTCAGGTTCCACACAAGGTTTCTTCCTGTCAGCCAGGGAGGTTTTTCACTGTTGCCCTAGGCGTACTCTTGGGGACCGGTTTCTCTGTAAAGCTGCGTTGTGACAAAACCCCTTTGTTAGAAGCACTATGCAAATAAAAAAGTATTGATTGGAAAAAATATTCCGGAGAAACAATTCTTGTAGTATCCACTGCATATCTAGCAGCAGGCTCATTTCATACCTTGGACCCTTGATGACCAGCCCCGGTTAAGTTTTTTTTCTGCATTCATTCCTTTTCACAGCGCAATTTTCGATCACGATGGTAACAGGATATATCGTTTGAAAGCGTTAACTTACGGTTCTATCTGTATAACCTATTTTAAGATGCTATTGCTTTAGCAACAACTTATTTCATAACACGTGGGTGGTTAAGGCGTGGGGGGGACCGCACCACTGCATTTCGGAAATCCACATACTACAGGAAATACGGTAATGTCAGTGTCCTTTTCACAACAACGTTCCAGGGGACCAAATGCATTATAGTTAAAACATTAACATTAAAAATGTGCCAACTCATCTGCGTGCAAGCTAATTCAGCATAACTTCAGCTCAAAGAACCGACGACAGACATGTTATTGAAGTAACTACTAAAAAGCATTTTAGCTACCGACAATCTCAAGATGGTCGTACAATTGGTGTATAGTTTGCTAGGCTTGCAGAAAACACAATTCCTTGACTGCATTTAGCGAGACGCACACAGACTGTTGCACAGTTCTTGAGATTTTATGCCAAAAAAGGTGGGTCTGAGTGAAGGTACAGCTACAATAATCTGTATCCAGGGAAACAAATCTTTTCAGTGAGGGGAAAAAATAATAAAATAAAATGCTTCCACTTGAAGGTACAATTGGTAATTTCTCACTTCTAACGGTCAAGAGAGGAATAGCAGCAACAAACACCAGAACTGAACTACTTGAACAGCTAAGTGAAGAAGTTAAAGCCGTTTAGCCAACGACTACGTTCCATACATACTCTATACAACTGCTTAACTTCATTTACTTTACTTAAATTATATTAAATGTAAATGTATTTAAATAAAAGGATGTAGTTTCCCCATACATTTGAAGATAACATGTACAGTGAACTCCAGAATTATTGGCACCTTCAATTAAAACAGGAAAAAAAGGATGCAAGTGCACGTTGTCCCACAGACTGTGAAGACCATAAAGAACCCAGGGATCACAGTTTAAGAATTGCAGACTGGTTGAGTCTTAGTTGTTAACAAGTCTCTAAAAGACTTGTTAAAAAGGCTTTCTGTGATTATTTTTTTTTTGGATGGCAACTGTCAACCTTAACATAGCCTGCTGTGTTGTGTAGACTATCGACCCACGCATTCTAACAATAGCCAATTGCCAAATGTTGGGAGATCGTGCAAGTGCGACAGAGATTATGGAAGATTCGCATGGATGTTTGTGGTGGCGGAGTCGATGTGCCGATGAGCAGGCTCTCTGAAAGGCGCTCTCACCGTCCTCGTCCAGCTCATCGTCCAGGAGGTCGGGGTCTGAGTCCAGGGCCTCCTGGTCGTCGGCGTCGAAGCCGTCCAGGTAGGTGATCTGAGGCAGGAGCTCCAGCACGCTGTCCCTGTAGTCCAGCAGCATGGTCACCTCGCAGTTAAACAGGTCCACGCTGCTCAGCGCAGCCAGCTTCTTCTGCAGGGGGGGGGGGGGGGGGGGGCATCACAGGAAGGGGGGTAAGGCTGGCTCAGTGCATGCACACATGCATGTACAGCGGCTTCAGAATGTATTCAGACCCCTTCCCTTTTTGCGCTTATATGCATCTAAAGTACAGTAAGGATGAGCTGTACGATGAGCGTCCAATTCCAGATGGATAATAAAGTGATATTCTATTCTTGCAAACAACCCATTCCGCTCGGAAAGCTGTCGTGGGCCCAGTTTGCCTTTGCCGCAAATGTTGCACTAAAGCCCCCTGGCTAAATAACAAGACTCCCCACCTACCTAACATACTTCTCTGTATCCAGTGAAAGTACATGCATGCACAACACTCACGCACCAACTCAGTAAAACACTTTACACGCACACACAGTGAGAAACATTACCAGGGGATCTAGTGTGCTGAGGTCTTTGATCTTGTTCCCACTGAGATTAAGGTGCGTGAGGGCTGGTGTCCGCTCAGCAAGGGCCTCTAGCCCCCCTGAGATGCGATTGTCACTTAGCTCGAGCTGTAAAAGATTTCAGCACACAAGACCAGTTCAAATATACATAAGATTGCCTCAAAATAACACAATCCATCCCAAAGCTCCAATCGCCATCTACGTATAGACATGTAGCTACTGCTGATACAGTATAGAACACAGTTCTTTGCTGAATGGCTTTAAGTCATCAAGGGTCCAAGGTATCAAATGAGCCTCAAACCATCATGCTGTTGTCAGATATGCAGCAGATAAGGATGGATCACTTCGAGGGTTGTTTCTCCTGAATAATTGTCCTACTGAACCAAATGGGGAGAGGAGAAAAAAAAAAAAAAAAAAAACAGATAAAAATAAAATAAAAAAAAGATTCAAAAAAAAAAAAAAACCCTTGAAGCGATCAGTCCATATTTCTTGCATATCTGACAACAGCATGATGGTTTGAGGCTCATTTGATACCAAGGACCCTTTGACTTAAAGCTATTTAGCCAACACATGGGTTCTATACTGTATCAGCATAATTTACAGCTAAATCTAGTCCCACCCCCCAATTCTCAGAGATCCATATGCAAAGTTTCATTCATCGTTATTGTATGCATTTACTTTCTGAACAATAGGTTACCCTTGTTTGAAGGGTCAAAAAGTTTTTTGTCATCTAAAAAGTAACCATTTTTTTTAACCATATTGGATATTGCAATAAGTAGAACTGGAACCGAAATAGATGAAATCCAAAAGATACCAAACCCTAGACCCAAACTTTTTTTTCCAGAAATAATGTCCCTGTTGTGCAGTAATATATCTAATGAATGTGCTTATACTGACTTTCATTGTTTTGGCTGTGGTCCAGCCTATTGCAGCATGATTGTACAGCCTATAACTGGAGTTCCAATCGATTAAATGTCAGCAGTTAACAGAAACATGAAGATAATGAAAATGTACATGAATTTTACAAATCACCAAGAAGTCAATTTAATACACTTATGAATACACACACACACACTTTCTGGCCATTTACCTTTCTGAGCTTGGGGAGTTTTGGCAGCTTATCAAGTGAGACCAGGTTGACATTGATCATACTGAGGAATTCCAAGTTCTGAAATTCAGACGACAGGCCCATAATCTTGCCATCGTCAGAGCGGCAGTTATCCAGAACGAGTTCTTTCATCTGAAATAGAAAAAGTGACAAATTAAATAATCAATTTTGGAATCGCTACGCGTCATGAGCTTGTGGTCTGGGAGCCTGTGTTTGCCTCAGCCGGGAACTGGGAGATGCGTTTAGAATACACCGCCCCTACTTGCAGCGTTGTGTTAAAACAGACTTTTATATTTGATACATAATTTGACTCGACTGGTATTCGTTTTCAGTCATATGCGTAACACCCATCTGAACTGCAGGTTGTAGCTTAGTTTGCTTAATGGTTAACATGAACAAGCCTTCACACGTGCAGTTCAATGTTGACGCTTAAGCGTGTGGTAGGTTACATGGTGCAATCGTGAACATTAACGTGCCCTGACGGCCAAGTTGTTAGCTACTTTACCCTTCGGGGTTCAAACAATACACAACAGACGAAACAATGTATCGCAATCCCTGGAAATTGTATTCCTTTAAAGCTTCTTTGTTTGTAAAAGTACATTGGCTCACATAGAGAGCGCGAACTCAAACTGCGCTGCTGGCCATGTGCGTGGTCAAGTGTGGAAAAGTATGCTATTCTACCCAATGAGGTTACGTTGTCAGTGCTTGCCTTGAAAAGCCGCGCCATAACGAAAATTCAAAAAGGTAGCAAGCCAGCTAGGCATTACAAGTTACTCAGAAACCTTTATTCCTTTATTCCAAGAAATCGTGGAGTTTGCTCTATAGGTAACACATATGCGAACGCAGGCGCAAGGTTTAGCGAACTTTACCTCTGCCGGCTTCCTGTTCCGAAGTTCTAAGTTGATTCTTTTCTCCATGTCCATCTTGCTTGGTTGGTACCTTGCTAGCTCTTATAGAGCGCACTTATGGAAGCTGTAGTTAGCTAATAGTGTTAACTACCTGACTGTAGTCCCGAATATTAGAACAAAGGTGAAAACCAATGCTTCGCTATTAAAGTTTTCAAAAACAATATCTAACCAATTACACGAGGAAAGCAATTGCAGGCAAGCTCCGTATGTGCAGTCTTACAACAGTTAATGTTACTACTAGTAACCAGTCCACAAAGGTTAGCTACTTAGCTATTCCAGGCGCCAACTTCTTCTTCCTCTAGTGTTTCTTGGCTGTTTGAAAACAACTTATGGTGTAGTACCGCCACCATCTGGACTGGAGTGTGGGTCGATGTACTTTGGGATACGCTATCACAACATGCCAACTGTAATAGTACGTGAATTAATAGTTCAATTATTTTAGATAGTCCTGTTTCTATACTATGCAGAAATCTAAATAGTTCCCCGAAGCACTCATTATCTGAATTCCTTTGGATAACATCTCTGATCTAACCTCATTTTTCTCTCAATAAATTTGTAGCTTATCTGTCTGTCTTGTATGCTTTACACATTCACGCTCTACGGTTTCCTGCTGTAATCACAACTAATACTATTGTGTTTCTTCATTAAAACAGTGTACTATTTAGACCTGTATGACCAAAACCCAATCATGAAATAACATCCTCCCGCTTCCTCCTATTCCTTCCAGCACTTCGAGTCCAGCACACTCTTCTTTTGTATAAATGATGCCAGTCTTTCCTTGACTCCATTGCCTTTGCCGTTTTCCATAAATCTGGATTGAATCAGTTATCTGTTTTACTATAACTTAAGTCTACCACTGGCTCTCTAAACATCCAAGGTTTTCAAAAGTTTTCTTAGCTGACTGAAGTGGAACCCGGTGTGTTCTTATGCTGCTGTAACCTATCCATTTCAAGGTTTGACAAGGTTCCTCTGTGATGCTCTTCTGCATACCATTGTTGTAACACATTTGAGTTCCTCTGACCTCTCTCATTTACAAAGTGTTTTTGCAGACAAAACTGGATGTGTATTGTGTATAATACATTAATTCATTAACCTAACCCGCTTATCCTGAACAGGGTCGCAGGGGGGCTGGAGCCTATCCCAGCATACATTGGGCGAAAGGCAGGAATACACCCTGGACAGGTCGCCAGTCCATCGCAGGACACACACACCATTCACTCACACGCTCATACCTACAACAATTTAGACTCTCCAATCAGCCTAACCTGCATGTCTTTGGACTGTGGGAGGAAACCCACGCAAACACAGGGAGAACATGAAAACTCCACACAGAGAGGCCCCGGCCAACGGGGATTCGAACCCAGGGGATTCGAACCCAGGACCTCCTTGCTGTGAGGCGGCAGTGCTACCTACTGCACCATCCGTGCCGCCATGTGTATAATAGGATAGGATATATTTTAACTGTTGTGTGTCAAAACCCAAGATCAGCAGTTTCTGAGAAATTCAAAGCACCCCCCTGGCACCAACAATCATTCCACATTCAAAGTCACTGATATCACATTTCTTCCCCATTGTAATATTTGGTCTGAACAACAACTGAACCTATTGCATGCCTTATGCATTGTAAATGGTAAATGGTTGACATTTATATAGCGCCTTTATCCAAAGCGCTGTACAATTTATGCTTCTCATTCACCCATTCATACACACACACACCAACGGCAATTGGCTGCCATGCAGGTTACCAACCAGCTCATCAGGACTCCAGGAGGTTGCACCACAACCTTTTTTTCTGTGGTTTGATAGATAATTATGAGAAATAGAACTCACTGGCAGTTTGAGCTTCATACTCCCTTTTGTTTTTCCAGTAGAGCCATTTGAACCTTGCCGGGTGTCAGGAATCACTGCATAATATGTGATTTTTTTACAGGTCCATAACTTCTTATCTCCATAAGTAAACATATATTCTGTGTCATTTCATTTGTGAATGAGAGTCATCTGAGAGAACTTTGTCATTATGTAAATATAAACATGATACGAATAACATTAGCTGAGATATGACCCATGGAAAATGTAATTTCGACCTGTCCGTAAACCAATGTCAGAAATTCACCTGATGTTCTAATTTGGATACTTTGAAGCCTTAATCAACATTTCTAGAAAAAATTGGCTTTGGTACTCAGTGGGTTTTCTGTATACACTGCTCCAACTATCCTAACATTTTTTGTTGTGACACCGGGCAAATGACATGAAAACGAAATTAAGTATGAAGCTCAAGTTTTCAGGAATTTTATACCCATGATTGTCTACCAACACACATAAAAAGAGGAAAATCCAAGAAGTGCTGTGGTGCAACCTTCTGGAGTTGGCATGGAATAGCCCACACCTTTTTGTCTCAAGAACAGCCTGATTTCATGGATTCAAAAAGGTGCAGAAATATTCCTTTGGGATTCTGGTCCATGTCGACTCAATGCCATCACACAGTTGCGTCAGATTTCTGGTCACACATTCATGCTGCAAACCTTCCATTCCACCTCATCTCAAAGGTTGTCGATTGAATTGTGATCTGGGGACTGTGTATGCCATTGGAGTAAACCGAAGTCACTGTCATGTTTGTGGAACCATCTTGAGATGATGTGTGCTTTGTGACATGTCACATTATCTGGCTAGAAGTATCTGGAAGTAGACTATAAAGGGGATCACATGCTCAGCAACAATGCTTTGGTATGTTGTGGGATTGAAATTATGCTCAATTGCTATTAAGTGTGCAAAAACATTCCCCACACCATTTCACCATCACTACCTGCCAGCACTGTTGACACAAGGCAAGATGGATCCATGGATTCATAATGTTTCACCAATTTCTGACCCTGCCATTCACATTGCAGCAGAATTTATTCAGACCAGAATACATTTTTCCAGCCATCATTTGTCCAGTTTTGGTGATCACATGGCCAATGTAGCCTCATGTTCATATTCTTAGCTGACAGGAGTGGAACCTGGCATAGTCTTCTGCTGCTGTAGCCCATCCGCTTCAAGGTTTGATATGCTGTGGACAGAGATGCCCTTCTGCACACCACTATTGTGCAAAAGCAGTTATTTGAGCATGTGTGCCCTTTCTGTTGACTTGAAATCTGCCCATTCTCCTCTGACCTTGGTGTTTTCAGGCAGAAAACTGCAGAAAACTGCCGCTCCCTGGACATTTTTGCAAAACAAAACTCGGTAAACTCTTGAGACTGCTATACATATAAATCCCAGGAGGGCAGCAAACTTTCCAATCTAATGACTCAATAAATGTATGTTTTTCTTGGCCACAACTTGCCTGAATATAGCCAAATCTACATTCTAATAAAGAGTGGCTCAATCATATCTCGAAACTGTACACAGTATATTGTCGAAAGTGGCTGTTTATCCAAAGGGTTGTCCAGGTGAACAAACCCACAGAAGGGCAGTGTTAGTACTCACTCACAATGATTTTATTATCAGCAGCAAGCACACATGGTTCAGCTAAACGCACATAGATTTAGCAACATCCAAGCAGAGCAAACAAAAAGGGTGAGAGTCCATTTGCAAGCTTCACCATATTGTTAAAATGTAAAAATTAGGACACCCAAATGGCTTATTGTTTTTTATGCATGTCTATAAAGTACAAATATTTTTGTTTTTTTTGTTTTGTTTGTTTATTTTTTAAGTCAGAAAATAGGAGATCTTACAGGTGATATTCTTGAGCTGAACCCTCTTCCATAGACTGCCAAGAGACAATAATACAGTTGAACAATAATTTCAGAGCAATCCATTTAAATGCTCAGTAGCAATACTGGAAATGAGGTGAGGTTAAACCTAACCATTTAATAAGCTTCTCATATCTCTTTAAACCAACATTTATTATGAATCGAGGGGCAAATACAAAGTATTGACATGACATTTGCACAGCATTTTGGACCATACAAATCCTGAAGCTCATCTAATACAAAAGCTTCTTGGCTCATTGCTCTCTTGATTAGAGAATCTGATTCCACATAGATTACTGAAAAATAAAACTCAAAAGAAATCCAGGATCCATAACAATGCAAATGTATGGCTGGGACAGGTACAATTCAGTACATGTACAGATGTGGGCAACATATTATACAAGGATAAACCAGGATGTGACCTGTAAGCTTTCCATATTTCTTACATTTCCCTCAATGTGGAGACCTGTTCCTTTACTGCAGAGGCATCCATCCATCTAGTGGAGCGAATGATATGTGTGTATTTCCAAGTACACACTTGCAAGAAGCCACCACCATTTTATACCCCAAACTCCACCAGTTCAGCTGCAGTCAGTCTATGGGAGGAGTAAACTTAATGTGCTACTATCATTGGCATCGAATGGTACGTATATGAGTGCTTGGGTGAAGTCACTGGTGTTAAATTAATCACAGAAAACTTGACTGAATGACACCCTCCCAATGGACAATTCAGTGGCTAATAATATGCTGCTCTCTGGACCAATTTAGTTTTTATGAGACATTTGTCAATCTAATACGGGGAGAGTCTGAAAGGAAAGTGAACATGGATGGAAGACTTTGAGCCACAAAAACCAGCCATTTTTATGGCTCATGAAGAATAGAATTGACTATCAACGCAGGTTTTTGATTTAGATCACACCTGATACTACTTAGGTCTTGTTTGAAGATCATGAATAGGTATTTAGTTGCATCATGTTTATTTTTTATTTACCTTTGTAATTGTTATAGTTACAAAGTAAATTGTCATACAATTGCTCTTATATTTAATTTAGGTATTTCAACAAAACCTCACATGCCCCTGTACAACATTAAAAATACTGCATGTCCAGTCGTAAGTACTCAAACTGAATTGAACAGTGAGTGAGTGTCGCTTGTAAACATCACTGTCAATCATTGTCTGTGCTTAATAAGTGGCAAATACTTATCAATTTTGATTACTGAGACGGTGCAAAAGGGATAATTGCGGCTTGACAAAACCTCTAGCTGCTGGTGGACAGAATTATCATGCCAGAAGTCAAAAGGAGACAAACTGGCCCAGAATGCTGTAGCTTACCAAACTTTTCATCGCCCTCCAATTGCTGCCTACTGCTGCACGCATCCACTTCAGGTGCTAGTGTTGGCATTCCAGTATGCTAAGGGGACTGCCCCAATGTACATCCAGACTTTAATTGCACCTTACACCCCAGCAAGACCACTCCAGTCTGCAAGCTCTGGTCGCCTTGTGGTCCCCTCCATACAAACACCAGGTGGTCAGGCTGTATGTTCACGCCTGTTCTCTATTCTGGTTGACCTGCCTACCACTGTCAGAACAGCAGAAACCCTCCCCACATTTCTAAGCCCTGTACCTTAGTCCTCCCTCCTGATTTACCCTTCCTACCCCCATATCCCTCTTTTATACCCTTATTAAAAAATACAGATCAAGAAATCAGTACTTACTATGACTATTGTTTATGGCTGTGATACAAGTAAGTGTTTTGCTATTTATGGATTTAATGCTGTCACTGGTGAAAGAACTTATGCACTTCTTGTAAATTTATTTGGATTAAAAGCATCTGCTAAATGACTAAAATGTAAATGTAAACTGGTAGCCCAGTTTGGTAGTTACAAGGTCTGTAGGAAATATCCTTTAGAGCAGTGGTCCTGAAGTACCCCTGTTAATGCTGGTTTCTGTTCCAACCACAACTGCAATCCAATAATTTTAACAAGCTGTTATTTTTTTTTAATTAGGGGCTTTTCATATTTAGGGGGACTACTTACCCTCATTTTGTCAAATAGTAATGCATACCATAAAATTTCCATATTCATATTCTGCTGGCAAAAAATGGACAGGACACATTTTGCAGAAAAAATAAGTCAAATTAAAGACTGAAGTAAATCGGTTGCAATTGCTGAAAGTACTGAACTGGCCACCAAAATTAACTATTTCTAAGATAATGAAGAATTCAAAAGCAAAGCAAATGATAAGGCAAACCTGCATTGTGTTGATATGTTTATGGAAAACAAATTACAAATGAAACTATCTAATTATGAGCCTATAGTTAACCTATCAGTCGTTTATTTCTTACCTCTTCTTATGTAATTGTTTGCATGATGGTACAATAAGCACAATATGAACATGGTAATTGTAAAGCTATTTCTGGTATAATGTGGTTTAAGGTAAATAATCCATAATAAAATGAAAACCAAATTAAGAAAGATTAACAGCTTGTTAAAATAATTTGATGGCAATTTGGGTTGGAACAAAAACCAACATACACAGGGGTACTACGGGGCCAAGTTTGAGAACTCCTGCCTAAGAGCAGTGGATCTCAACCTCAGTCCTCTTTTCATTTTGCAGATGGTTTCAGGTTTCAATTGCAATGATTTGCCATATAGTACATACAGCACAGTTACATGAAAGCATAAGTTGGTCTGAACAATTGAAATTCCTGGAATGTGAACACAAGACAATTATTTTTTTAGCGCATGGGCATACATGGCTATTTCTGTGGTTTAAAGTGCTTCAATAGACTGTGAAAGTTTCTAATGAACAATTAACAGCTTGTTAACTACAATACAGAGCTTGTATTATGGTTGGAACAAAAGCCACCATACACAGTGGGTCCCCAGGACCGGGGTTGAGAAATGTTCATGCAGGGATACTCAAATCTGGCCCTCGAGACCAGTACGACTTCTTCCCCTCTAATCAGGACATATTTAAAGCCAGTATACCTGTTGAGTTACATTTCTGACCAACCAGTAGCATTAATCTATCAATGGACTCTCAGGTAGTTCTACTTTATTCATAAAAAAAAAAACAGTTCTGTAAATTTCCCTCCGGCACTTCTCCCTTTCTGTCTCAGTCCTTAAGTCACTCAGTTTGTTAGACAACGCAAAGAGAAATACGCTTTTGAAATATTGTGGTTTTCATATCATTTGAAATATATTTAATGTTTTTTTTTTTTTTACTAAGTTGTTTATCAATGTATATTTGTGTTGAAAGTGTGTGAATGCAGCAAGATAAATGGCTTTCACAGCCAACATGGCAACCATTCATGTTAACACAATAATAATGTTTATTTGCACCACTTCGTTTGGGCATAGTTTATGATTAATAGTATGCTACTAGCCTAACTGCTACAATTGGTTTGGTGCCACCTACTTATTAAGGTGATGATGTTAGCGAGAAATAGAAGGAGCTACTGAAAGCGATAACAATATTTGACAGGAGCTATGTCCAAACATTTGGCCCAGTCCCTTAGAGTGACCACCCCACTAGGTTAACAGATGCTTTGGTTCAGCATTACCATCCGGTCTGCTAACTCCAATGTCTGGTTCCAGGTAGTCTTCTGTGCACTGCTCATCAGTCATGCAGCTTGTCTTCAGGGGAAGTCCTTCAACACTCCCTGGAAGACCTCAAAATACAGCACAGGTTAATGCAGATATTTTCCCTGCAGATGAACCTCTTTCTTCTGGTGCTATATTACAGTACAGAACATCCACTACTGGTAACACCCCATCACACATACTGAGTTCCCAAATTGGAGTGCTTCCACTTCCATAGTAGGAAAATAAAACCTGCAATGGTAAGGATCTGTGTAACTGCTGAGTCTACAAAAAACTGGAAATACATCCCCTAAATCCTAGGGTCAAAGACCTCCAGGAATGCCCATCATAAGTTAAAAATGTTTTTTTTTTAAATAAAGAAAATATTTTTTATGCGGAAATATTTCCCCAAATCTATACATACAGTGCAGTTGTAAGTATTTGGAAAGTGGAACATTTCTTTTTGCTGTTTTTGCTTGGAACTCCAGCAAACAAGCAGTTGAAATAAAACAATCACTATGTGGTTAAGGTGCAGCCTTTCAGCTTTAATTTGAGGGTTTTCACATGCACATTGGGTGAACTATGTTTAATTTATTCCATAACTTTACAGGTTTTTTAATGTACGTTTTTGCAAACTGTAACCTGGCCATTGTATTCTTGAGGCTTGTCAGGGGATTGCATTTTGTGGTGATACCTCTGAGGTTATGCTGGAATAGTCTTCTCTTGATGGTGGTCTTTGACACATCTACGCCTACATCCTGGAGAGTGTTCTTGATCTGTTGAACAGTTACAAAGGGATTTTTCTTCACCATTCAAAGGATTCTTCTGTCGTCCACTACACTGGTCTTCTGTGGTCTACCAGGTTGAGCTCACCATTGTGTTCTTGCTTCTTCACAATGAACCAAACAGTTGATTTCGACTATTGTCTCTGATTGATTTATTCTGATTTTCCATCCTAATAATGGCCTGCTTTACTGGCATTGACACTTCTTTGGTCCTCATGTTGAGAGACAACAACAGACTCCAAATGCAGATGGCACTCCTATAATCAACTCTAGGCCTTTTGCTGGCTCTTTTTTGCATGAACTAATGATGACAAAAAAACGCAGACAGCCCTCTCTGGAAAAATGAAACAATGAAAATGTAATTCATGAATGTTTGATTCATGTAAAGCACAAACATGTCGGCAGTTGCTTGCTTCACTGTGCTAACTCATGCAGAAAATACAATTGGGTCACCAACCCACATATAGTGCTTAAATAGTCAAGCCATACATATGACATGACTGGGACCCGCAAGGTCGGTGGTTCGATCCCCGGTGTAGCCACAATAAGATCCACAGAGCCGTTGCGCCCTTGAGCAAGGGCCCTTTAACCCTGCATTGGTCCAGGGGAGGATTGACTCCTGCTTAGTCTAATCAACGCTCTGGATAAGAGCATCTGCTAAATGCCATTAATGTAGTGTAATTTAATGTAATATAAACTGACCACCTGAACGGCATTGTCAATTATGCTAATAATGCAGAATCTCATAATGCAATAATTCAATTATACAATATTTCAGTTGTCAGTCTGCGTGTATTAAAATATCTGGCTACGGACAAATTCCCATGTTCATTACAGATAGAAAATTTATGTTCACTAATTCTAGTTTTCAATTCATGTGAAGTTTCATCCGCATAGCATAGACCACAAGGACATTTCAGAAGATAAACAACAAATTTAGTAGTGCATGTAATTCTGCCTTTGACCTTAAATTTTTTGCCCGAGTGGAGGTGAGTGAAAGAAGTGGTCTTAATTCATGAATTGTTTGGTTATTCCAGAGAGTGCTGTCCGTAATTTTTTCATTATTTTTTGGGGATTCAGCACTTAATTATCTAGCAAATTGCCTGAATTAAGCACGTTTTATTCTCCATGAACTAATGATGAACCTTGTGAAACCTGTCCAAAAAACAGTTGAGCAGCCAATTGTCCAATTACTTTTGGTTCCCTAAAATTAGGCGGACTGTATAAAAAATGGCGACAATTCCAAAAACCCTCAAATTAAAGCTAAAAGTCTGTATATCATTGTTTAATTCAATGTGCTGGAGTACAAAACCAAAGCAACAAAAATGTGTCACTGTCAAAGTATGAACTGCACTGTATATAGTCATAGTATGCACAATAGAATGCAATCATAATCACAGTCATTAATGTCATTTTATTAGAATCCTCACCTTGATGCCTGTAGGCTGAGGAGATTTTTTCTTGGTTCATCCTTTTTCTGGGTGTCCATGGGAAACACTTCTGCGTCCAAGACAAGCTGTGACTGTTCTCAATGCACTCTGGGAAGAACAAAAAGTTCAAAATGTAGTCATATTTTGACACAAATAATGTCAGTTGTCATTGTTTTATTGTTGTTATTATTATTATTATTATTATTATTATTATTATTGTTGTTGTTGTTGTTGTCATTATTATTACTGTTGTTGTTGTTGTTTTCCTCCGTGCTGGACTCAATATCTGTAGTAAAGGACTATAGGAAGGACATTAGCCTGGATATCATATTTCAGTCAAAGGTCATCCCTCTCACGCTGACATCAGGATCGACAACAGTGCATCTTGCGCAGAATTGCACGTAACATATCTATGACAAATGTAGTTTTTGTTTGACGTAAACATAGCACAGTTAGCCTACTCACGTGGATGAAGCGATGTTAGAAGAGTTCTGCAAGCATTCTTCTTTATTGTCAAAGTTACGTTGGCCTTATTCGGCACGAACTGGCCAGCCCATATTAACTCAGCTGGATGTTTTTTGAATACAGATCGCATCAGGGCCTCCAACAGCAGGACAGACCGTTCGCTTTCTTCGTTTTCGACTGTCCTGCGCACCAAGCCGATCAGAGCAGGTCGGATACTGGATAGTTTCGTACGAGCTCTCACATCTTTTAATATTTCTTTTAAACACTCATGGTTTCCGCGGCAATTTACAAATTCACCTGTGAAAATAAATACTATCATTTGAGAATCAATCGTGACCTGCCCATGTTTTAACCTTGCATTCGTTTCTATGTGATGCACGTTTTGTCCTGGCACTGTTTTGTTCTTCCCTCCCTGAACTTGCACTGAATTCTCACTGTTGTCGCAGCAGCTTTTCGTGTCGCCTGCTGCATTTTTTTCACTTTTTTCATTGCCCTTATTATATTCCGTAGGTTTCTCTTTGATTGTGATGTCTCTGCTTCGACACAGAGGAAGCGTGTCATTGAACAACTCTTTTACAAGTTCTTCGAAAACATTGACTTGGCTTATGTCTTCTGGTTTGGGGACGCAGACGCTACTCACGAGATGAATTCTCTCCTTGCCCCCCATCTCGGCAACAGTTTTCCGAAACGCATCTTCTACCGAAGACTTCCCAACCCTCAAATTCTGAATCTGTAAGTCCATTTCAGGTAAATGACTATTCCGCGAGCGTTATTCTGGAGCACAATATTATGGGACCAAGGGCACTGATATAATGTGAAAACAGCAGATCATTATTGATGAATATTTGTGCGTTTCAAAAGTTTAAGGGGGTGGAGTGTGTAACTAGCGAATGCAATTCACAAAGGCGGTGCTTTCTTTGGTTGGATTTTCATAAACAAACAAAGCTCGATACAAAGTTCATATTTTGTCGCAGAGAGGGCAACCTTGATTAGTAAATAAATGACAAGGCGACATCTGGCAATACAATTTAATAGAATAGTTTTTTACATCATTAATGACTGTCCACAACAAGCCACACACAATTCCTCCATCATTTTAGAAAGCACACATTAATGAATGCATTGGCTGATTAAAAACACCTTGCTGAGCATTTCATTTATTTAAATGAGTAATTTTGGAGGAATTCATGACAAACTGATAGACTCCAGTGTATGTGTGTCCCTGAAGAAGATCTTTTTACAGCCTTATGACTAGTGTTCTCTCTACTTTGCTCCAAGCAGAATACATACAAAATAAATGCAAATAATACAAAACAGGTTCTTAAACAGTCAATGTATACAACAGACTAACAGCCAATTAAAATAAAGACAGGAAATACAGAAATAAAGAACATTGCAATTGTGCAATTGACAAAAACAAACCAGTTTTCCACCTTCATAGACAGATAAAAGAGAATCATATGCAGCTTAGAAATTGAATAGCACCATAGATTTATTGTGACCTCACTGACCTATGAAGTGCACAACCTTTATTTTCTGGTTATCACAATTTTCTGTAGTGTCTGAGTGTGTGTGTGCATTAGAGAGATGCCATGCGCTTGACCAACAGCAAGAGCAGTCGTCTGACAGTTGGAAGTCGTCCTGGGTGTGTTGATGTATCCCTGAGCAAGGCACCTAACCCACAAATGCTCCTGATGAGCTGGTTGGTGTCTTGCATGGCAGCCAATTGCTGTTGGTGTGTGATTGTGTGTATGAATGGGTGAATGAAAAGCATTAATTAACAGCGCTTTGGATAAAGGCGCTATATAAACGATTAGACATAGATTCGAACAACCAATGCAGAGTGTTGTGACTTGGCTCCATTGTGTTTTGAAGTTCAACAGCCACAGCTACAATAATCGGTATCAAGTCAAAAACAGTGAGAAAAAAAGCTTCCACTTTCACTGTGTTTCCGCTTGTGTAAGTTTGTTTTAGTAATATTTTGAGTAATTCTGACTTTTGGAAAACAAACTGCAAAGGGTTATCTTTCAAAAGACACTAGATTTATGCCTGCCTGAATAGGAATGTCAAAGTTTTTACACATTTCACCTGGATGAGTATAGGGACAGCAGTGTGTCAAGATTACTGAAATTTCTCATCTGGGGAGGAATGTGCAAGGAACTGGTCAGACAACAAACGAACACATAAAGCAAGTGTCAAATGCATGTTCATTGAATTTTGCTGAAAATAAATTAAAATAAACATTTTTGAATGTGTGCTTTAAATATTTCTGTTTACTGTGATCCTTGAATAATTAGTCCTAGGCATTTTTACAGTTCTTTAAAGCATACAAATACTAGTATATCTCAGTTTGTATAATGTATAATCATAAGATTTTACATGTTTATCAAATCAATGGCTGTATCAAATCAAAAGGCTATTCAATGAATAAGGCACTTTGTAAAATACTCTTGCCGAGCCTTTGCCAATGCAATATGAATGTGGCGTAATGTCCACTGCGGTAAAGTTCAGAGACTTCAAGTCATAATGTTCAAAATACCTGTTTCGTAATCAGGGGAGCTCAGGGAATGCAGCACAACGCCTTGTTTGACCTTTATAAACACACTTTTAATAGGACCTTCCAACATAAAGGCACACCATTTCATATTCATTCGGCCCATACTAATTTTTGTAATAATATTGATATGTTCACAGAACTTCTTTATTTTTGTGGGCTCATATTTATGGACCATCTGAAAAGTGCGGTGTTGTCTGATGATTTGTTGTCAAATAAAAATGTGCATAGCCTTTTAATAACAGTACAGTGTTCAAAACAATGTGATTAGGATCAGGAGGACAGGGAGACAACTCCTGGATTTCAAAAGCTTCCAGGTCACATCAAACCAATGGAAAATAATCAGGGGGCATGTTGATAAGGGCCCAACTCATCTGGCAGATATTACAAATATTATATAAATATTTAAATAGCTTCCAGGTCATATGACACATTGACTCCAGGCCAATACTGATTCATTTCACTATTAATGCCACGTAGGGTCCACCTCGTTTTATTGTCAATAGGTTTTTCGTTGTGTTTTAATAAATATTTAAAGGGAAATAATAGATTTCTATTATTGTAATGGAGAAGTCATGTTTTTTTTTCTCAATAGCTTCCAGGTCACTTAACCCACGGACTCAAAACCAATTCCTAGTAATTCATGCCACATTTCTCTGCATCGCATTACAGTTATTTAGCTGATGCTTTTATCCAAATCAACTTACAGTTGATTAGACTAACCAGGGGACAATCCCCCTTGAAGGGGATGTCTGGTTAAGGGCCTTGCTCAAGGGCCCAACAGCTGCGTGGATCTTGTTGGCTACACCGGGGCTTGAACCACCAACCTTCCGGGTCCAGTCATGTACCTTAGCTACTAGGCTATGGCTACAGGCTGTCCCTAGAGAATATGCTTATGTTTTTCATGGATGAATTCATAGACATGCCCCCAATCACCCAAAAATGCCTAGACTCTGGTGGGACCCACCCACCACCCACAACCTTTGAATGACCCCACACAGGCCATCAAGATCTAGAGGTCCAATGCGCACAGTCTAGAATAATCCATTGCGCCACAGAGCCCGTCTTTGCATTGTCGATATATGCTTTATTATAGTGTTTAAATAAATATTTATTTAAATTGCTTCCAGGTCACATGGCCCACTAACTTCGAACCAATGGCAAATAATCAGGGGGGCATGGAGATAAGGGCATAACTCTTGGAATACCCTGGGATTTAATGTTAGATTTTTGGATAAATATTTCAATTATTATAATAATATTATTAGAAATTCATATTAAATGACCCAATGACACCAAACCATTGGCAATTCGTTCTACTATTAATCCTTCATAGGGCACACATCTTTAGGTCTATATTATTGAATTGGAAAATAATGTTTCTTTTTCAATAACTTTCAGGTCACATGAGCCAGACTCGAATCCAATGCCAAATAATTCTACTATTAAAGCCACATACTTTAAAAGCCACAACTTCGTGGTCAAGGTCCTTGCTCAACACAGGGACGTTGTGCAGTTCTTTGTCCTTTTCTCTATAAATATTTGTCATCAATAAAAGTGTTTTAGTGACTGGTATAGTCAATAAGCAAACATAATCATAAACCACATTCCTCAGAGAAAAACTAATGCCATTGAACGGACGTTAACTTCTGGCGGAGTTGAAGTTGCTGCCCACTACCTAAACACTCGGTTACATTATGTCTGAACATCTCACATGGTTATCTTTCCGACACTGTAAAGTGTAAGTTAATGCAATGTAATTCTTGCAATAATTATAAATGCGTTTTGCATTAGATATTTTAGCTCTGAAATTTTTTAATGTGCAGACCAGTTCGATCTGTTCTCGTTAGCAAGGTTATACGGAAATAATGCACAACCACATGTCTCGTTCAATTTGAATGTTCTATTTGCCTTGGTGGCCGGCTATTTTTCAGTGCCGTGGTATAAATATTATTGAAAAATAAATCATGGGCCTAATGGATAAATTACATGTGGTGCGATGTGGTACATGTGGCTCCCCTGATCGCGAAACAGTTATTTTAGTACTGTGGCTTTTTTGTTGAAGAGCTATTGAAGCAAATTTAGAAAATAAAGCTAAATTTTCAAATAAATATTTTTGGGAGCACAGTGCTGTGTGCGGCCATTTAGCTTCATTGATCTCGCTCATGCATCAAGATATTTCAGACTTTCTTGGTGTAGTTATCATTTGACGTAGACACAATTTATTAGGAAATAACTAATTAAATAAACCAAACTAATAAACAACATGTTTTTGATGTGAAACGCAATAAAAAAGTTTATTTTGCGTCCATAAAGTCATTAAAATATTTACATTAAACGCATGTTTAACTACCTAATTAACGAACTTATTATGAGCCTATTAGTTAACCTCAGTCTTTTATTTGTTCCTCTTCTTTTGTGATTGCTTGCAAGTGAAATAAGGACAATAAGAACATGGCAATTTTATTATTCATGCCATTGCAAAGCTATTTCTGGCCTAATGTGGTTTAAGGTAAATACATTTAAAGATGAAAAGGACCTTATTAAGAAATATTAACAGCTTGATAACATTATTCGATGGCAATTTGGGTTGGAAAAAACCCCGCACAGGGCTAGCCTACTCCAGGACTAAGTTTGGGAACCACTGAGTTAAATTAACGCTTCAGTACTGCCCTCCAATGGAGAATATAGGCTAGTAGATTTCCTACATCCGGGCAGACCGTTGCTATGGTTGTTTTTAGAAAACAAAGTGGAGAGGCATCTTTCTTGGATAACTTGTGTCTAGTTTATCAGCAGTTTTGCTTGCAGTATTTGACGAGATACTCTATATTTACGGTTGCATTTAGCAGGAAAGACAATGTCAGGCGCGGTTTTATACGAGATAGGTTGGAATGACGGCTTTGCTATTCCTGTTGCAAATGCAGAAAATAAAGCGTTGCAGGAAGAGGTGAGTGTCATTGTGACTACGCTTGAAAACCGATTCACCAAACGTCTCGTTGCTATTTTGCTATTTAACTATAACATCAGAACATTTATGGGGAAAATATTGGGCTGTAGTCTATTTATTGCCTAATGTGTATCTTTGGAATAGTACTGCATATTATGTAATTAAAATGTGGTTTCCCTTTTTTGTTAACTAATAAAATGTTTTGTCGTTGATTTTTCATTATACAGATTGTGAAGAAACAAAAAGAAAATTCAATTTTGGAAGCCAAAATCAGTGAGCATAAAGACAAAATCCAAGCATTATCTGACCATCTCAAAAATGTCAGACAGGAGCTCTCACACACCCAGGTACATTGTTTTGTATTTACCGTTGTATTTGGAGGGACAGGGTCTGAGATACATTATGATTCTGCACTATGAGTGGCCCACAATTTCCTCGTGCTATTTTAAGATCATTGGAGAGTTTGGGCTTTATTGGCACCTGTTTTTTATGGTCAGTGGGGAAAAATGGTTCCCCTGCCATCCTACAGATGATTACATGGGGCCTGCTCCACTGCTGCTGGAGGTCTGATGGGGAAGAGAGTTCTGTAATGGAGGAAGGCCGTTACGTCCATCCTATTTTCCCACTACAGTGTTCACCTAACACATTGGTGTATACTTATTTTGTTTACCCACTGTTATTTGGGGCTGTTTTACAATGCCCCAGTCTTTAAATGGACTGGAGACCCCCCATTAGGGAAGCCTACCCCTACCCATAAATATATTGAGCATATTGAACATGCCAGAGGAGTGGAGGACATTCCATTCTGTCAAATTGAATAAACTACCCTGTAATACACTAACATTTAAGCTGCCAATAAAATACAGCCAGCCTCTGCAAGTGGAGGAAATACCTTTTTGGACTTCTGAGGAATTGCAGCAATAAACACCCTCAAACCACTACACTGTGTATCCCTCCCCTTTCTCTGTGAACATGCTGACGGTGAAACGCCATTGGCTGTGGCGATTAGAAAACATTTTCAACCAATTTGCTTGAATTATTGTAAAGTTGTACAATGTTTTGGTACAGAGTATCTGTCCGTCAACTGCATATTTTGAAATCCGAATTTCTTCTATAAACACTATAAAGGACAGGCAGAGAGCCTTTTTCAATGATATGAAGGGATTGTAACAATGTTTTAACAGAAAAATATTACCTATTGTATCTTTAAACCTCTGGTTTAAAGACCTATGCCACGGAACTGAACTACATGAAAAGCTACATTAACTCACATATTTAGATAGCTGTTCCAGTCATGATGAACTTCTGTGGTCTAGAAAATAGGGGCCAGTTTCACGGACAAACATTAAGCTTAGTCCTGAACTAACTTCAATTTTGTAGGGAAAACCTCCATTCTAAATAGGATTTAGTCTAGGACTACCGCTAATCTGTGTCTGTGAATCTGGGCCTAGAGGTTTTAGCTGAGCGTGCTGCAGTTGACCCCCATTGCTTAAGCTCTCTCCGTGCCTGTGTTAATGTGTTGTCTGTGTGCGTGCGTGTGTTTCCTGTGTGTGTGTCTACTCTGCAGGCCCTCTGCAGAGCGGTGGAGAAGGAGACGGTGTCTGAGACTCATTTCAAGGCCCTGGCAGAAAGAGAAATGGGACGTCTGAGACAGGAGATCAGTCAGCTGGAGAACGAGCTGGGCGCCCTACGGGAAAGAAGAAACATGCAGGAGGTGAATTTAAGCATAATACAAGAACAAATAATTTGTTATGTAGCTGACGCATTTATCGTTAGGGGCCTTGCTCAAGGGCCCAACAGCTGTGCAGTTGTATCGTGGCTACACTGGGGGTTTGAACCACCAACCATCCAGGTTCCAGTCATGTACCTTAGCCACTAGGGTAGAGACTGCCCTACATGTTTGTTGTGCAGCACATGCAAACTGCATCCTTATGGCTCAATTGGGATGAAGAGGACTAAGAATACATAGGTCTGCTTTTGCATGTTTACATGTTGTTCACCAATGACCGGGTATGGTTCACTGTGAGTCGTGCAGCTTAGCTGAAGAGGTAAACAGTTGCTTGGCAGTTGTAAGAGCGGTTCTTTGGCAGTCGGGGGGTCGCCGGTTCGATCCCCTGCCCTGGTTGTGTTGAAGTGACCCTGAGCAAGACACCTAACCCCCGAATGTTCCCAACGAGCTGATTGATACCTTCCATGGCAGCCTTTCACCGTTGGTGTGTGTGTGTGTGTGTGTGTGTGTGTGTGTGTGTGTGTGTGAACGAGAGCCATTGATTTTAAAACACTTTTGATAAATGTGCTATATAAATGCAGTCCAGTTTTAAATGTAGCTTTTACAACAACATTTCTCTCTTGTGGCTTTTTCTCACAGAATAACATCTTCAAAGCGACTCAGAAGCTTGAAGAGCTCAAGGGCCAGCTAAAGTGGGATCAGAAGACGCTCGATATATGGCTGGAGGAATCGGCACAAAAAGACCAAGACACCATGGCCATACTCAAATATGCCCAGCAAGACGAGGCCAGGATAAACGTTAGTGGCTTGTGACCTGTGACTTTAAGTTTATTTATCATAAAAAGGGGGTTGTCACTGCTAACCTGTTCAGAATTATTTTGAAACTTGTCCCCTGTAATGAAAGCCAACAACTCACTACTCATATGCCACAATGGCAGGGCTACACATGAGAGATGAACCTGAAACCCTTGCATGATACCATTACATTACATTACATTACTGGCATTTGGCAGACGCTCTTAGACAGGAGACAATCCTCCCCTGGAGCAATGCAGGGTTAAGGGCCTTGCTCGAGGGCCCAACAGCTGTGCGGATCTTATTGTGACTACACCGGGATTTGAACCTCTGACCTTGCGTGTCCCAGTCATTTACCTTAACCACTACGCTACAGGCCGCCCAGCACCTTTGTCACTGTATGCACTGAATGCTGTTTCTCACTGGGTGCTGCAGATGCTGACCCTGCGTGTGGAGAAGCTGACTCTGGAGGCCAACCAAAAGCGCAAGGTCCTGGACAACGAACGGACCGAGACCATGACCGCACAGGTTAAGTAACAATGTCCGGTCTGCATGATCTACCACTGCGCCGTAGTTTGCCTAATTTTGGTCTGGAGCTAGCTGACGGTAAGTGGGCTACATTAGCTCAAGAAGTTAGAGCGGTCGTTGGCTAGTCAGAAGGATGTGTCGCCAGGCCCTGGAGACCGTCAGAGGGTGTGTCGCCCTGGACGCCCAGCGACAAAAGACCTGGGTGTGTCGAAGTGTCCCTGAGTAAAACACCTAACCCCCAATTGCACATAACAAGCTGGTTGGTGCCTTGCATGGCAGCTAGTCGCCATTGGCATGTGAGTGTGTGTGTGTGAATGAGAGGCATTAAAGTGCTTTGGATAAATCACTTTAAACATCTCCAATGTCTAGCAGCCACCTGGGTGGTGCAGGTGGATGCTTGACACTGGCAATTGATTTAATGTGCTGCCAGTGTGTGTTTATTCATGACGCATGTTTTGGAGACAGATTGCTCTGGATAAGACGGCCGAGAGCTTGCGTCAAGCCCACGAGGAGAGGCAGGAGCTCATTCGCCAGTGGGGGAACACCATCGAGCAAATGAGGAAGCGGGACCAGGAGCTACAGCAGTGCGCACTGGTAACCAGCAGAGGGCGCTAGGCAGCCTGTTATCGCAGACAAAACACACCGTATGCACCCATACAAAAGGGGCAATATAATAATCCACGTCCCCCCTTCCAGCTACTTTCCCAGATGAAGCAGGAGGTTCGGGAGAGGCAGGACCGGATTAAGGAGAAGAAGACCTTCCTGGAAAGCCAGGAGGAAAACAACAAGGAGTACGAGAGGAAGATCACGGCCGCGGACCGTCTGGCCGCGAAACTGAGGGGCGAGCTCCAGGAACTGGAGGCCAGCCGCACACGACTGCAGGATGAGGTTGGCCAGCATGGCAGCAGCAGATCACATGCTATCAGTGTCTCTCAGAGATATCTCTGAAAAAGAATTACCTGGCTTATCACATATCCTCCTAAGGCTATTTCTGTCCCCTGCAGGGGACCCGTGTCTCTGGTCTTAATGTCAATAACCATATATTCAACTATGCTGAAACCTACACTACATGGGACATTAAAGAAACATTTCTGAAAATGTTTTCAATGCAACATGTTTTTGCCATCCAAGACAATGTGGAAAGTCTTATGTGAAAACACTTAATTAATCTATTTTATTTTGCTGGATTTCAGGAGGATATAGACTATTGAAATAAAAATATAGAATTTTTGAAGGAGGACTGCTGTACAGAAGATTCTCTGTTTCTTTGTAAACAAATTATGCTCTGAGAACCAAGGCTCTGAATTTGGTTTTGAGGGTTGCTATAACAATCCAAATGCAAAAACGTTTTGAGCCAATTCACATTTTACTCGATGCAGCTTGGTGGACTGAATGAAAACTTGGTGGTATACTAGCCCGTTTATAGTCACTGGCATGGCTCAGATTGCTATCCATTAGGAGTGCTGTTCCCATCTCTGTAATGACACAGAAGCCCTTCAGGACCAGCATAATGTAGTTATCAAAATAAATATTCAAAATAATTATAGTTCTCATAAATATTCTCTATCCCCACTTGAAATTCACATTCCTTCTAATTTGTACAGTTGGAAACCTTGAGACGCAACGTGGACCAGACAAACATGGCTGTAGAGGCTAGGAGAGCCCAGCTTGCCGGCCTGAAAAAAGAAATTCAGGACAAAAATAACAAGTAAGTAGGAGCTCTTGTGTTTGAAGTCAGTATTGACATGGATCGCAGAGCTCATAGCTGCCCCTTAACAATGCCACTTGTATGGCCAAACAAGACAGACAAATGAGTTCAGCAAGACTATGTGTATTCGGATGCAGAACAATTTATTGAATTCGCGTCATCATGGGCTACCAGACTTAAACTGAATTAGCAATGCCTATTTGCAAATGACATTTCTTTCTGAGCATGATGTTACAATGATCCCATTTGTAAATAAACCAAGATATTTTATTAAACAGAAACACTACTTTTCTTCAAGTGAGATTCTGAGGCCACACACACAGTTCTTCAGATTTGGATTTATCGCGTCATCCATCCGTAAGACCATGACAGTTATCTTAGGTCAGTGTGTCTATTAAATTACAGCCTGGACTTCTTCCAATGTTTCATTCTTAGAAAATAGATATGTCACACAATTGAAGCTCATATTACATATTCAGTGAGGAAACACTCATATTAAAGCCCATACATTTTCCTTTGTTCATAATGCATGTTAAAATGGAGACTTAGGACCATTGGTCTCATGTGTCTTGCGACTCTCTCATGGGGTGTGCCCAGTGGCATCACCAGCATCGGGCTTCTGGGGTTCAGCTGGGAACTGTTTTTGACTAGAATGTTCTCACTGTGTGCAGAGTTGTTTGCTAACTTCCAGACTGACTGATACAAACATAAGCACCGATTTCGTCCACACTCCTGTGATTGACATTGCAGAAAGCCAATGAGAGTGTAACTGTGGGTGGGCTGTCTGAGACTACTCCAGCCTTGTAACGTTTCTCCCGGTTTCTCCGCGATTCAAGCCATTGAACTGTTCAATGCTTCAAGCAGACTCAACTCCGGATGTTATGCTGCGTTCCATTTACCATCGGAGGTCAGAATTTCTCAGTTGAAATGTCCAACTTCCGACCTGTAAGCGTTCCGGGTGTACGACACCAACTTAAACAAAAAACATGACTGACCATGAAAAATAGTGGCGCTTCTGAACCACTGCTCTGGATTGTGTAAGCACTAAATAGCAATATCAATTTACCTACTACATTAACTAGATATGCCTAGATTAGTTTGATGGGCAATCTATGATATTTTGTGAGATTATATAGCCTACATTCTATGGTTGTTAAAACATTTGGTTGTCCACCCACTAGGTGGCTGTGTATGCACCCATTGCATTATGTAATGCAGACATCCCAACGTATTTCCCCTCCTTAAAACCTTCATCTGGAACTTCCTTTTACACGTTTTTCATATTCACGAATCTATCTTACGAATGATGTTGTTTGTAAGAATTAAAGGAATATTTCTGTTATTTGGTGTATGGATAGATTTCATACATATATATATGATACTTTTGGAGTTGGGAACATAACTTGGAGAAAAGTGAGATGAACGAAAGTGAATATAAATAAGTCTTTCAATCCAATCTACTGTCGTCATCAGGCTCATTGTTTATTACATTTATACATAGAGACCAATAAACATTACAGCTTAACCTGTAGGCCTAAAGATCAAATGCATTCCCAGCTCAGCCCGAAATAACTTTGACTCTGCCTCAAATGTATTCAAACCTTAATGACACCCCTTGGTGAGCCTGAAAATAGTTTCAAAGCTTAACCTTTCCTCATCTGAGCTATGTATAGAGGATGGAATGATCAAAACAATATAGCGGAAATGTAACCTAGTCAGTAGTCCCTTCTGATCAGTGCAATGGCAATGGATTGAAGGAAGTGAGCATGCTAATTGTGGGTATGGCCTCGGTTTGTAGCTTCTAGATCCTGGGTATGATTCCTGTGAGTTCGTAGTGAGGTTCGGGTGTTGTCACCCACTGAGAAGTTACCTATTATGAGGAATAGAGCAGGGTCTTTGTGTACTGAGTTTCCCGAAGGATGTTGTAGCGGTAAGAGTGTCCTGAAGTCTCCCTTCAACACATTTCCTCATTTTAGGTGCTGGCTCTCGATTTAATATACATTCAGGATTAGCATTTTGGTTCAGAGTTTAGTTTAGAATACATAATATGCACTGGTGCTTTAGTACTGCCAAATATACTGTATACTTGCTGGTCTATGAATGTTAGAGTTAGAATTACTTTATTTTTCATGATTATGGAAAACATTAGATTTATCTTCCTGGTGCAGTACCACATACTTGTATCAGGCTTGTAGAACACTAGACCCAGATGCGAGACCAAGGCATAGCTTTTAGAAAACCAGCAAACGGAATCAGCAAGGATAAGGCAGTTTGTAGTAGTGTCCAAGCAATGGGTCAATACACCAGCAAACAGGAACAATGAGGATAATCCAAAACGGGGTCGTGATCACAGGCGAAGGGTCGATAACAGACAGGCAAAGCAGACAAAAATAGAATCCTAAAACAAAAGTCGAAAAGCCAAACGGGTTGATAAACTACAGTTCCAAATAAGACTGAGGGGAAAAGCAAAATGTGGAAGTCATCAGATAATACCGCTGGAAGGTACGTTTGAAACACATAATCTGGCAACGTACTGAACAAACAAAGGGGTTTATGTAAGACACATAACAAGAAGGAATGGTAATCAGGTGTGGGGAAACAATCAGGAAGTGAAAAGGCAGGTGAAACGAATAACAACAAATGAACTAACTGACAGGTTGACTTCGGTTAGCACGGAGGGTAAAACACAGAAATGCGATGCACATAGACAAAAAACTAAACAGCGGAAACACGAAACCTGACAACTCAACATTATTACTTGTATAAATCAGGCAAATGCACTTCAATGTTCTCCTACGTTGTCTGTCTGGTTAAATTGGAGTGTAGTATGCAATGAGGCTAAACACTAATTGTCCAGTGTGGAGGGCAGTGGGTAATGACATTAAGGTGGAGAGTAATATTGTGTGTTCTGTGCAGAGTTAAGCATGCCAGGCTTCACAACACCGCTCTGGAGGAGAAACTGGAGCGTGTGACGGAGTCAGCGGTCAGCATGGAGGAGAAGTCCGCGGAGTTGGAGCAGATGTTGAGGGAGGAGGAGCAGACTGAAAGAGTAAGTACGGTCATCCTGGGTTATCCCTCTGAGATGGGGGTGGAATGATATGCTCTTCTGTTAAAATGTGTGAAAATATTTTTCACCATTTCCAGTGTGTATTAAGCACAATAATATTACAATCACAATAAGATTCATATGTACAGTATGAAAGTATATGTACAGTAAGAGTATCTTCTGTAGTAAGAATATAATCGGTTTTGACTCGATGAGAAGATGTAAACCTTTAACTGTTATCCTGCTTTTCATGTTGTGTCGTGTTTGCTTCCCAGGAGATTGATTCCCAGCTGAGTGAGAATCAGAAAGTGCTCGCTCGGCGACGGCAGGAGCTACAGGTGCTCCAGTCCAAGGAGAAGACCCTATTGGCTGAGATTTCCGGGAGTCGCGCCACCCTCTCCAACCTCAACAGCCGGTTGGACAAAATGGAGCGCAGCTCTCTAAGACAGCAGGAGATGATTTACAATAAGGCAAGGGATCTGCCCATATCCAGTAACCTTCATCTGAAAAAGATGACCCTGTATTTAGTAGCCTCTTTAAAAACATTATCATCTCCTCAGTGACCTCTTTACAGGTATTACACCCTGACCAGTGACATCCTTAGACAGGCCAGCCCCTTCTCAGGAACCTGCTTTATTGGATCATTCCAGTGGCCATAACGGAACTAGGCATGTTGACTAAACAGTATCAGGCACATACATACATTGTAACCTTATATATTTAGGATGAGCATGTTTATGACAATATTATACCTGCCATGAGTCAATGCCTGACTATGGCTGCCCACTGCTCCTAAGCAATTTGAATGGGTCAAATACAGAGGGCACATTTTGTTGCCTTAGCAGGCAATGACAATCACAAATAAATGAATAAATAAATAAAGGATGTTATTTTACTTTTGCAATGCATTCCCAGTAAGCACTTAAGAACTTTGCAGTCAGTCCCAGCTGTCAGTTAGCCAGCACCTGACAGCTGATACCAGCTGAACTGCCTCCACTCAGACTGCTGTGGGGCCAATTTGTAAATGTCAGTGGCAACACCTAATGGACACCGTTTACTGACAGCCCAGCAAACGTACAGGTCAGCTTTGATATTTAACAAAGACATACAGTGACTTAAAGTAAATGTAAAACAAACTCACCCCCTAAATACCTACAGTAATTATGAAGGACCACTGATGTAAAAGATGTCACTGATGTCAAAATTTTAATGATCTTCATTAAAAATCTCAAGGCAATAAAGTTATGTTTGGCAGTATGGCTCTGTTCTGGAAGTCCTCCCAACTGGCCATACAAGCGTGATAGGTCAGGCGGGCAGCAGCAAACCACCCAGAACGGTAAACACAGAACAGATCTGGCCGCAACAGGATAGATTTATTTGTACAGGATAGGTTGACAGCATACTGTAACTTTGGATGTGGGAGGAAACCCGAGTACCCGGCAGAAACCCACGCAGACATGGGGAGGATATGCAAACTCCACAAGGCCCAGATCGGATTCGAACCTTCTTGCGAGAGAGCTATCCATTGCACCGCTCTGCAGCCCAAAAATGTACTGTAATAAATACATGAGGTAGAGGGGTTTTAGACTAGTAGTCTACAGTGAGCATAAATACAGGAGGAAGGTTTAGCATGACAGCATGCTGCAGCTTTCATGCAGGAAGAAGAGCCAATTAGTAAGGGGAAGCCGTTTAAACCGGCTGCCCTGACATGTGAATGCACTGTGATGAGCGAACATCACTAATCAGCTGAACCATCAGCTGATTCAGCAGGAGACTGGCTTGTCTCTCATGGCCTGCCTGCCTGCATGATGCTCTACATGTAACACGAATCTATGATGCTGGTTTTCAGTACAGCGACCTTCAACAGACTGGTTGTATAATTGGCCTGGCTTAAATACCCTTGGCCTTGATGCACATGTCCATCTTATCTGTGAGGTCCCATCTCTTTCTGACAGGATCACATACAGTAGGTTTTGTTTATCAACATTATATACATGCTTAACTATGCGTACAGAACAAACCTGAACCCATCATATATGAATCGTTGCGTGTTTGACAGGAGTTCCAGATTCAGCTTCTGGAGAGAAAGCTGTCCAGGATGAGGGGGGAGGCGAACACAGAGGAGGAACAGGCCCTGAAGAAGAAGGAGGCCGAACTGGCCGCTGCCCTGGAAGAGGAGAAGAAAACCGCCAAAATGCTGGCGCTGCAACTGAAAAAGCTTCAGGTGCTCCACAGTGCGCTTTGTTAGTTGTCAGAGCTAGCCTGAATTTTTTTTTACATTAAAAATAGCCAAAAAGGTACAACCTTAAGTTGTATAGACAGAAATTGGTGAGTATAATACTGAAGACTGGCTGTGGTCTTGTTTTTTTGTTGTCTACATTGTTGTCCTGGCTGTCCTATGAGAGACACTTTGCACTCATTTGTCCGTTTGCTTTTCCCATGTTAAAGCAGCCTTCCTCTTGGTTTCAGGATGAGATTTACTGCGCAAAGAAAGAGACGGAGAAGACTGGGGCTCAGAAGAGAGACCTGACGGTGAAGATTGAGGAGCTGAACCTCTTCAATGACATCTCTGACAAGGAACTAAAGAAACTGCGTTTCAAAAAGGAGGTGAGGAGGAGAAAGAAGAAGGAAGTGGATAGAAATGTCCTCCCCATTCTGCTCTCAAAGATCCCTAGGGCACTACAAATTAAAACCCAGGGAAAACATTTGGTTCTGGACACCAAGTGTATACAAACCGGCCCTGTAAAGCCTGTTGACTGCATGTGTGCTTGTTAGAGGCTCAGGTTAATCTTCAAATATGCTTAAATTCGTGCCAAGCCAAAATTCCTGACACATTGCAATGCCAACAGTTTGTTCTGTTCTCTGTGACAATACCAGTGCATTTAGTCAAGTGATTGGTATGCTCACCTGCTGGTATGCCAACATCAAACCTGTTGCTTGGAAAACCGATCCATTGGTGTCAGACCTGGGTTACATATATGTAATTGTTTTGGATTCAAATACTTTTTTCATTTTACATTATACATTTTAGTCATTTGGCAGACGCTTTTAATCCAAAGCGATTTACAAGTACATCCTCTTCCACAGGTTAAAGCATCAAACTAGCCATAACTAGTAAAATACACAAGGGCAAAAAGACAACAGTCATAAGTGCAATTGTATGATATATCTATATACACACAGTACTGTGCAAAAGTTTTAGGCAGGTGTGAAAAAATGCTGTAAAATAAGAATGCTTTCAAAAATAGAAATGTTAATCGTATATTTTTATCAATTAACAAAATGCATGAACAGAAGTGAATAAACAGAAGAAAAATCTAAATCAAATCAATATTTGGTGTGACCACCCTTTGTCTTCAAAACAGCATAAATTTTTCTAGGTTTACTTGCACACAATTTTTGAAGGAACTCGGCAGGTAGGTTGTTCCAAACATCTTGGAGAACAAGCCACAGTTCTTCTGTGGATTTAGGCAGCCTCAAATGCTTCTGTCTCTTCATGTAATCCCAGACAGACTCGATGATGTTGATATCAGGGCTCTGTGGGGGCTATACCATCACTTCCAGGACGAGTTCTTCTTTACGTTTACGAGTCGCTTGGCCTTATTTCCACATCGGAGGTATGGCTTTTTGGCCGCAATTCTTCCATGAAGACCACTTCTGACCAGAGTTCTTCACACAATAGATGAGTGTACCTGGGTCCCACTGGTTTCTGCCAATTCTGAGCTGATGGCACTGCTGGACATCTTCCGATTGAGAAGGGAAGTAAGCATGATGTGTCTTTCATCTGCTGCATAAGTTTCCTTGGCTGACCACTGCATCTACGGTCCTCAACGTTGCCCGTTTCAATATGTTTCTTCAACAGAGCTTGGACAGCACATCTAGAAACCCCTGTCTGCCTTGAAATTTCTGCCTGGGAGAGACCTTGCTGATGCAGTATAACTACCTTGTGTCTTGTTGCTGTGCTCAGTCTTGCCATGGTGTAAGACTTCTGACATTAAACTGTCTTCAGTAACCTCACCTTGGAAGCAGAGTTTGGCTGTTCCTCACCCAGTTTTAACCCTCCTACACAGCTGTTTCTGTTTCAGTTAATGATTTTGTTTCAATCTACATTTTAAATTGATGATCATTAGCTCCTGTTTGGTATAACTGATTAATCACACACCTGACTATATGCCTACAGAATCTCTGACTTTGTGCAAGTGTACCTAGAAGAATTGATGCTGGTTTGAAGGCAAAGTGTGGTCACACCAAATATTGATTTGATTTAGATTTTTCTTCTGTTCACTCACTTTGCATTTTGTCAATTGATAGAAATAAACTATTAACATTTCTATTTTTGAAAGTATTCTTCTTTTTTTTTAAAGATATTTTTTAGGCCTTTTTCAGCTTTATTAGACTGTATAGTATAGAGAGACAGGAAGAATGGGAGTGAGAGAGGGAAAGACATGCGAGATATGCGATATATATATATATATATATATATATATATATATATATATATATAATTTTTTTAAGATTGATTTATTTATTTATTGGGTTAGACAAGAGGGATATCAGAAGGGGGGGAGGAAATCTGGAGGGAGGACTAAGGTATAGTTTGAAAAGGTGTGTTTTTAGTCTGCGTCGAAATATGGGGAGGGATTCTGCTGTCCTGACAGTGGTAGGCAGGTCATTCCACCACTGAGGAACCAGAACGGAAAACAGGTGTGAATGTGCAGCTTGACTGCCAGGTGCTCGTAGTGAGTGAACCACAAGGTGACCAAAGCTGGTAGACCAGAGTGGTCTTGCTGGGGAGTAGGAAGCGATTAAACATTGTATGTAAAGTGGGGCAGTCCTCTTAGCAGCCTGAAATGCCGGCACTAGGGCCTTGAAGCGGATGCGTGCGGCAATAGGAAGCCAGTGGAGGCCAATGAGGAGCGGGATGACATGAGCCAACCAGGGCTGACTAGTGGCTGGGTGGCTTTCTCGTTCAGGAGATGACGGATACGGCGTGTATTGTAGAGGAAGGACCTGCACGTTCTGGCAGTGGAGGATACATGTGGAGAGGTGGTTATCAAGAGTCACCCCAAGATTCTTGGCTGTATGGGAGGATGATGGAAGGTTCATTTTTTGTGCTCGATTGACCTTGCCTGGAGCAATTTGGTGCAAGAGGACCAGAAGGCGGGGTTTGCACTTTTCGAGAGCATTTCATAGTTTCCAATATACCAGTCAAGCTCTGTAAAATGTAAATAAGTATTTGAATCCAAAACGATTATGCATTTGACCCAGGTCTGATAGGTGTGTTCGGACTTTAACTGCACCTGTTGTACTTTGGAAGGACACCATGGTGGAAAACAACATTGTGAAACTGGAGGTGAAGCACATGCGGGACCTGCTGTACAACAAGGCGGACGGCGTCCTCTCCCTGGAGAAGCAGCAGCAGCGGCTCCAGGCAGCCATGAGGGAGCGAGAGGTGGAGATTAACATCCACCGGGAGATGCTTCAGAAGCAGATGAAAACTGCTGACCAGGAACGTCAAAAACTCAGGTAAGCTGGGGAGCCATTCAGGACTCCAGTCACCTGCATCGATGATAAATATTTGCTGAATTCAGTGCTTGGTTGAGAGTTTTTTTTGTGGTGGGATGAATACTTATACCCATATCAAGTGATCAAATGTTTTAAAAATGGTAAGGTAAAACAATTTGATGACCATTCATTTTAAACGACATGTTGCTTGTAATATATAGTCTGATGGAGCATTGTGCTCTGTTATATTACAGATAGTAACAGTAAAAACTGCACATTTTGATTGGCTGAGACACATTCCATACATTGCTGATATACAGTACAACAGCACTTGGAACTCATCATCAGGAACTCAATTGAAAGGTCACCCGGATCGGTCATTTGCTAGCTACATCTTAACTTCAACAAAGTGGCTCCATTTGATAAAATTACGTGTCATCTATTCCACCAAATTATTTAAGGATAATATTTGGACCACAATTATGATATTGAGCCTGCTGTTCCTATCTAGTCACTGTGTTTTTTCGGAGAGATACAGCAACATAACAAACTGCAACCAGTCTAGCACTCCAACCTTAGTCACACCCAACAAGTTCATGTTATGTTTCTGTGTTCTGTCTGTTAGTTTATCATTGTTTATTATCGTTATTCTTGTAATTTATTATTTTTCAAATTCATGTCTGGTGTTCTGTCTTTGCACCCGCCTTCCCCTGTGATGTCTGAGTCTGAATGTTTACGAGCCCAGTCACTCCCCTGTCTGCGTGCCCCACTATTTGGGTGTTTATGGTAGTTCCGGGGTTCAACCTTCCTTCCAATCTTGCATTCCTTACTTCCTGCTTTCTCTCCATTTCATGTTTGTACACAGCACTAATCCCATACTAACCCATACTAATCCCTATACTAATCCCAACTAACATAGAATTTGTGCAGTACTAATTATACTAACACACTAATATGTTTGTCAAACTAACAAACTAACATTAACTAGTTTGGGGTATTTGTAATTTAAATCACTTAACCTGATTCTCTGCAATTGTCTACTCCATAGTCCGGAGCCGTTTGTATTACATGTGTGTCTTTGTGAATCCAGTCCGCGTTTTCGTTTCCCCCTCGTTATTGTGCTATTACCCTTTCATGTGTCTCACCTGATGTTCTGTTGTTAGACCGTCCTCACTCCCATGCCCCGCCTAGTTTGCCTCATTCCCCTATGTATTTATACCTGTCCATTTCAGTTGCACCTTGCTAGTTCGTCTTGTCCTGTTTTTGAGTCCTTGTTTGTTTTCCTGAGCCTTGTTTGTTTTCCCGAGCTGTGTTTGTTTGCCCTTGCCCTGTTTCTTGTTGGATTTCCTGTGTTTGACCCCTGCCTGCTTTTTGGACTCTTCTGTTGGATCAACCTCTGTACTTTTGCCTGTGGTCTGACCCCCTGGTTTTTGATCTTTTGCCTGTTTGTGACTACGCTCTATCTGCCCCTTCACCTGCTAGTAAACCTGCCATTTTCCACACCCCTGTGTCTGCTTCTGGTTCCTCTGTCCTCCCCGCCGTGACAGATTGAGTTTCAATAACCCCTGCCCTGCACTCCTACTTTAACAACTGTACAGTCAATGGAAACAAACAGTTAAATGTATAGCTATAACAACCAACAGTGATACTATCTCAGTCGCGTTAACATGGTGACAGGAGGTTTGCCACCAGTCCCATATACAGTAATAGCCTTTGGAATCATCCCTTGCGTAAATGTTGCGTTCCTTATTCAATCAATATAGTATGTGATTTGTACCATACACACACAAAGTCTTTAACAGTAGTCAGAACAATCATGAATAGACCCAATTCAGTTTCACATGAAATAGAAATCACTGGGAGCAGACAATGCTGAAAGCACTGCTCTCGTGTGTGTCTATCACTGTTGTGATTATCTTCGGCCTCGTGCCTATGGTCAAAATACAGCCTTGATAACAGCACTACCTATTGTGTGATATTGCTTCAATAATACATATTTGTAGTCTAATTGAGTACGGTTCATCTCTTCTGGACACATTAGTCATGTACTGCACAAGTCTGGTAAACAGTTTTACTGTGTATCTTATGGTTATATGTGGGTATTTATATCTGAGTGAAACTTTTGCTCTTTTTATGCTTTCATAATTAGCATTGAGGTGCATGAACGACTCTCCAAAATTGACAAGATGAGGAAGAAGTATGAGATCCTCACAATATCCATGGCAGCCCCAGAAGGAGAGGAGGAGAAATCCCCAGCTTATTACGTCATCAAAGTGAGCCTTGTTGAAATGTTACGTGTTCGAAACTGCTTACTTGGCATACTACCGTACTATATCTAAATGAAAATCAGCCAGAAATTTAGTATGAGTAGTATGCTTGTATGCGGTTTCGATAGTTTTGGTTTCCACAGTGAGATAACCCCAAAACATCCTGCAATCTCACTGGTTCCTACTAAATTTAAACAGCATTGATTTATTTCCTGATGCACCACCACATAATTTAGTTTAAATCACTGCCTCCAGTTGGAGGCCCATCAAGGCTGACCACTGGGTTGTTAGCAAAGCACATTCACATAAATGTGTGGTTTTATCACACATTCAGATGTAATACCATGACAAGTGAATCTAATTCTCTATTTCATGCCAGTCCAAAAATGACCAAATGCACTGTACAGGAGGAAAATGTACCCAAATGTACATTTTGGCATATTTAAACCTAAACATTTGGCTATGTATTACCAGGCTGCGCAGGAGAAGGAAGAGCTACAGCGTAAAGGGGATGACTTGGATGATAAAATCCGACGGACAGAGAAAGAAATCCAGGCTCTGGAAAACACCCTTCACGTGGTTAGGAGTCAAAACACTGTGTACCGCAAGGCCTTCAGCAAGGTCACAGAGTCGAGTACGTTGCAATTCAGACGCTTCTTGTGTTTGTGAACTAAAGCTGTTGCCATTTTGCATCTGAAATAGGATATCCACAGCTTTCATTGAACAATGCCTCCCACATCATAAGAGTTTTTTGTGTGGTTGTGCTTGAAGGCAGCAAAATTCCCCATTGTGTTGCTTCCGCATTCAATGTTCATCAGAGTTCAGGATCACAATTGTACTCTCTAGATTTAAAAATATATCCTGAAAGTACAATGATGTTTTCTTTGGGCACTAATAAGTACTTTTTACAGGTACATGCAAAAAAGGTATAAATTAATTATGGATTGCTGGATTTTACTTTGTATTGGATTATTTGGATTGTATGTGTTTTCCTTTTTCATACTTTTTTGTGTGTGGGAATGCTTCAACCTTGTCTCTTCTGCAGGTGAGGAATATCAAGAAAAGATGAAACTCGAGGACCAAAAGAGGGCTGTAGATGAACTGTACCTCTATAAGAGGAGGCACATCAGAGAACTTCAGGAAGATATTCAGGTATACCTGATTCAACCGTCCATTTCATCAATGACTTTTAAAAATATAATAAAAATGCATTATTCTAAATACATAAATGCATTTACACAGGAACTCACATGCTCACATGCCAACAAACCTGGTCAAATTAAGAGCAGTGGTGTAGTGTGCTACCATTGTGGAGTGGTACCATTTTAGTCAACTTTACAAATAGATTTTGATGCGTATTTCAACTTCAGTGCGCAACAATATTCTAAACAGCATCAGATTAACTCCACTTAATGAGAGAAATAGACATACGGACAGACTAATTAGGTGTATAGGCATCCTGTTGTATTTCTTCTAGACTTTATTATATGCAGCAACTGACCAGTTAGTCAATTTGGCAGAGTTTGTGGTCTGCAAATCATTTGTAGACAGTAACCAACTTTTTGTGTATATCACTACTGTGATCAAATGAGGAAACCTGGTTTACTTTACACTTCCAGGGAATGAACAGTACCCTTGAAGACCTGCAGCAGGAGGAAGCAGTGTACCTCAGGAAAACAGATGAAGCTGAGTCACAGATCTTATCTCTGAACAAGGAACTGGGCTCACAGAAAGAGAAGCTGGACAGGGTTACCAAACAGGTCTGAAAAACCAGAAGCAAAAAGGCTTGTCAAGCAGGTTTAGAAAAACACTGACCTTTCTTTTCCCTACTGACTTGCATTGTATGGAGATTGTGGGTGAGGTTTAGGAATGACACAAATTCAAGCACCGTAAATCTGGTAGATAGACACTCAAGAGTGTTAGATGTAACTACCTTTTTGATTAAAAAAAACATTATTGAAGTAGAATAGAGACTCTCAAACTCACCAGCAGCTTTAGTATCCAGCTGGTAGTTAGTAGCTAGTGGCTACAAATCTGCATTTAAATGCAAAATTATTGGGACAGTGACACAATTCTTACTATTTTGGCTTTGTACTCCAGTCGAATGAATTGAAATAAAAAAAAAAGAAAAACATGAATATCATGTTAAAGTGCAGACAGTGTCAGCTTTAATCTGGGGGTATTTGCATTTCTATCAGGTGATCCATGTCGGAATTACTTTATACATAGTCCCCCATTTTAGGACAATTGGCTACTCAGCTGGCCAACCAGCTGTGTGTCTTTGCATCATTAGGGCATGTATAAGGAAGCTAATAAAATGTCTACAGTTGATTCTAGGTGTGGAATTTGGCAAGCTCCATATTCATTTTATTTCTTGTTGTTTTTTTAAGTCCAATGTGCTGGAGCGCAGAGGCAAAATAACAGAAATTGTACCACTGTCCAAGTACTTATGAACTGCACTCTAACAGTGAAAAATACCCAATCCTTAGCACAACATAACAAGATAAATTAAATTAACTGCTGGGAAACTATTGGAACTATGGTTGATTCATTACTCTGCAATATTTCTGTAATTTGTGCTGTTGTGACCTCTTCTTCCATTACAGTGCTCAAAGCTGACCAGGGAGATCCGGTCTGCCAAACAGACCAAAGATAAGACGTGGGAAGAGTATGACATAGACCTCCGTGAGCTGAAGGAGTTCAACAAGACTGTCAACAAGGTGCTGCTGGAAGCTATGGAGGAGAGCTCTGACCTGAGGTCAGCGCTGCAGATCTACTTTCAGGAGGTACAGTTCCAGTGATGAAATTCCAGCAAAATACCACATTTTGATCCACAGGCTGATCAGATAAACTGCACAAAAATGTGGTTACTATTATGTTTATCAGGTAATAAAAATTTCAATTTCAAAACCAAAGTTTCAAATAGTGTCATTGGAAATTGAGGAAATGCTACATGCTAATGACATTGAATGTATACTATACCTTGGTCTGATTTATGTGTTTATGCCTCTTTGCTTGTGGGTGAGTGAGTGGAGTGAGTGAGTGAGTGAGTGAGTGAGTGAGTGAGTGAGTGAGTGAGTGAGTGAGTGAGAGTGAGTGAGTGTGTGAGTGTGTGAGTGAGTGTGTGAGTGAGTGAGTGAGTGAGTGTGTGTGAGTGAGTGTGTGAGTGAGTGAGTGAGTGAGTGTGTGAGTGAGAGTGAGTGTGTGAGTGAGTGAGTGTGAGTGAGTGAGTGAGTGAGTGTGAGTGTGTGAGTGTGTGTGTGTGTGTGTGTGTGAGTGAGTGAGTGAGTGTGTGAGTGAGTGAGTGTGTGAGTGAGTGAGTATGTGAGTGAGTGTGTGAGTGAGAGTGAGTGGAGTGGGTGGAGTGGGTGGAGTGGGTGGAATTTGTTTGTTTGCTTGTTTTAAAAAGTATTTTTTGTAGGCCAATCTGCCCCTGCCTACATCAGCCAGCAGACGCAGCTCAAAGACTGTTTCGGCTCGCAGCTCTGTCCGGTAAGGACAACAGTCTGAAATCCAGCCTGAACTCTCACTAGCATATTGAGACATATTTCCTATCCTTTTTGTCCTTATACATATGTTTTAATCAGTTCATATACTTACCAACAAACTTGTGATTTGTGTTAGTACAAACTTTTCCTATGGTGATATGGTGGCTAAATTTGGCCCCCTGTGACCCCCGTCTGTGCCCACTTCTATACCTCTGGCTTGTGTTTGTATCAGGTCAGCCAACTCGTCGTCTAGCAGTAGCCCGAGAGCCAGCCTACCCATGCAAACAGTTGTGTCCATACCAGACTGCAGGCAGAGCTCAAAGTCTGCTTCAGCTCGCAGCTCCATTTCTTCTGCCAGGTAAGCAGTAAAGACAAACTCCATACTATTTTTCCCAATTAACCTCTGCCATGACCACACCCCATAGGGAGATGTCAAAGGTTCCAAGAACCTGTGAAGCAATCTCATTGGACAATGTTAATTTGCAGTGAAGACAGTATTGTTTGGACAGTTCCGAATGACTAATATGATGAAGTTAAAGTATCTCTCGGTAACAGTGTCAGAGTTAGCTGGACTATTGTGAATACATGTAGCCTATACTCAGTCATGGACACTTTGTATAATATGTTTTTATTTACTGAATATGTATTCGCTAGCAAGATAGCTAGCTAGACTATTGTGACACACCTTTCCCCTAGATAGATTTGGGTATCTGTGTGACTTTGATGTCTCAGGATAGCAGCATTCTTTCTTTTGAATGTTCTATTGTCACCCGACGTAGACTGTGGTTGTTGTCCTTAGCAACAAGTATAAACACACACCAGTCGCCCAGCGACATCCATTGCACATTGTCAGTCGTCAGTTGTGGTCTTCACCGAATTGTGAATTGGCACTGAATTGTCCCTTAGTACCCAAGCAGTTTTCCTAATTCCATGCCTACTTTTATTTGCCTCAGGCAAGCAGGCAGGTGTAACCCTTGAACCCCAGTGGGTTAGAGCTGTGACCTGTTAGCGATGTCCGTCCTCTGATCAGGTTGTCCGGTTGTTCCTACAGCGGTGGCCCAGGAGCCTCCGGTCTGCAGTCTCCCCACGTGCCCACAGTGGACCTGGGGCTGCAGCTGGCCGTGACGAGCCCGCCCCTGGATGGCACCTCCCTGCGGGACTCAAGACGCGGAAGCTCCACTTCCAGCAGCAGCAGCCGCAGCCAGAGGTCTCAACGCAAAAGCCCATAGCCCTGGTGTTGAGTACGAAGCTGGCCTCAACTGGCCAACCTGCTACCAGCTGCTTCAAAACCTAGCTTGAGCTGTTTCTTTCAGCAGGGTAGAACTTCCCCTTCCCACCTAGTGTGGCTAAGATACTACTCATTTGTCAAACGATGTAAAACCTGGTGTTAAAATCAATTCGTTGATCTAATAAGGGGAGGGTCAGGAAGGAACGTGAACAAGGATGGAAGTTTAAATGGATGGAAATTTTGCAGGTTTTTGTTTTAGCCCAGCACTAAGACAACTGATTCTACTTAAATTCTGGATTGAAGACCATGACCAGTTCATTAATTTTTTCTTTTTTGTTAAAGTTTAATGTTATATACACTCACTGAGCACTTTTAGGTATACCTGTATACCAGCTTGTTAGTGCAAATATTTAATTAGCCAATCATGTGGCAGCAACTAAATGCATAAAAGAATGCAGACAAGGTCAAGAGGTTCAGCAGTTTTTCTGACCAAATGTCAGAATAGGGAAGAAATGTGATCCAATTGACTTTGACCGTGGACTGATTATTGGTGCCAGGCAGGTTGGTTTTAATATCTCAGAAACTGCTGATCTCCAGATAATATTCTCCTTATTAAATAGAGCGGCAAAAGCTAAATATAAGAAAACTATGTATCGTTGAAGTCTGGGTTCAAAGTATGTGTTTCATGTTTTAAATACATAGAGCTATATGCTAAATATGATGGGATTTCAATTCGTAAAAATTCGTTCTTTAATCGCCCATAATGCTTTCCCTTTCATAATGACAAAGTGTCCACAATTGGACTATCCTAATGCCACGACAGTTGCACGGCTTAAAGTTCTCAGGAACGGTGCCGGATTTCCGCCGTATTTCCACAAAATAATATTCTTATTAAAAAAGACAGAGAAAACACAGCAACCACTCCTAGGCCAAGTCAAGCTAATGCATAACTTTGCAACCTTTCCGCTAAAACTATGCTATAAACAGAAGGAATTGAATTCCTTGTAATATATCAACATGATAACATATCTTATTGTGTAACATGCAACAAAAGGTCTTAAAACGTAAATGTGAGTGAGTCTTCGTGCTCTGCACGAAATTCAAAGTATTCGCTGAACCATGGAAGCGAAGTTCAAACTCAGGAAGACACAAGCGTAATTGAGAGGGGAGTGAAAAATAAATGGAGATGGGCTTGGGTTGAAGAAAATAGTGGAGACGGGCAACCGCGTAACACTTGGTGCAGAAACTGCGTGAAGCTGATTGTTGTTTCTACACTGTGTGTGACAGAACTTATATACGATAGTAACGGAAGAAGGTCCTGCTTCGGTATGAAGCTAATGCTGCTCACCGTGCTGCAGTGCGCGCACTTGAACACACCACCACACTGACGGGAGCGACAGTGATTGATGCAACGTCTACCGCTAGACCGTGTGTGCGCCCACAGAATCCCTGTGTGCACGTTCATTGCGCAGCACAACCTCTCATTCATTAACAATGATATGGCCACACCCTCCTCTGGAGACCAGTACATGAAACCAACTTCCTTGTCTTAAACAAACAGAAGCTTTGCATTTGTCAATTTATATAAAAACTGTCTGAGGACCATTTAGAATACACAAGCCAGCTATGTAAATACCCATGGTTCAAGCAATGTTTATCTGACTGAGAAATGAATGCTTTCCTTCAATGCTGATGAGGCTACAAGCCTGAACATGGATGGAATACTTAATGTCCTAGTTCGCTATTATGATGATAATATTTATTTTTAATTCTTTCCAATGCTATACCATTTTCGCAGACCTGATTGAACACCTCTCAACATGCTTTTTCCCCAGCAACATCTTCTTGGGCACACCCAATCCCCCTAAATGGTTCTGGTTTGACAGAATATTGGGAAATGATCACTCCCTACATTTAAATCCTCCCAAAGCTCCCAAACACACCAACCAGGTATAGAGCTAGATGCTTCCCCTTGTGTGTCACTTTATGTTTGTTTCACCTGAGTCATGATATCTGATCTCCATCTGCATACCTGCTCATCATTTGTCTGTGTATTTATCCCTGCCCTTTTCTGTTCTGTTAGTTTTCCCCATTCTCTTGTTTGTGCAACATCCGGTTTAAGATGTATTCAGTTTTGTCGAAATACAGAAACTGAAGTTTCTTGGTTGTACAAATACAGAGACAGTGTCATCTCTGCACATCCCTAATATGTATATATTACACAGGCCTTATGTATGTTATGAATATTTTTTTATGGATATAGTTTCCATTGCATTGATTAACATGTAATTTAACTTATATATGTTTAATACATAGAACAACATGTATTATGTGCATACAGCTTGGATTGCACTGATTAAAACTATATAATTTAACCAAAATCTTCAAAATATTTAGATGTTTGTGAAATTCTGGGGATTGTAGGGATTAACATAATGTGATTTCATTTGGATTTGTTTAATACGTAAATGATCACTGTAGATGGGATATGGGAGGGTGGTTAATGATACAAAGCTTGTGGAGTTAGTTCAAGCAGACAACGCGAGAGAAAAACTCTTGTTCGACTGGATTTTCATGGTAATGTGATAGCTCTGAGAAAGCCTGAGACAGGTACACTGGAAGTCTGAAAGAATCAGACATCTTTTGATGTTTTGGCCTTTTTGTGGGTGTATGTTCATTGTGAGTTATGCAATACAATTATTCATTGAATTTTGGAAAAGCTTTCTCGCAAAGGGTGTACTGATGTTCCAACATTAATTTGTATCTGCGGGAAAAGGTTATGTATTGATGAAACGTATGGTTTGTTGAATTAAATTAATACGAAACTCATACATATTGCATGTTTCATCCTTCTATATAGGGTTATCCTATAAAGAATGTAAATAAATAAATGTTGATAAGAATGTAATTATTAGACCACAATTGTGATATTTTACCAAGATATATTTAATGCTGAATTCACAAAACAACACTATCTGTGCCAAAATGTACTATTTAAATCTGCATGAGTAAGTATATTGGGAATTTTACCGTGCCTAAACTAGCACTGTCACCACCACTAGTTGGACAGTGCTATAGATGGAATGAATTCTGCATGACATGGCCACACCCTCCTCTGGAGACCAGTACATGAAACCAACTTCCTTGTCTTAAACAAACAGAAGCTATTCTCTCTCCCTTCTGAAAGGGATAATCTCTCTCCCTCTAAAAGACAACCATTTTGCTTACAAATTGACCAAAAACAAAATGATCTTTTTTCTTTCATTTTTTGTGGGATATTTTTGTTTATCCCATGGGCAAACAACACCAGGTAAGTGCATTTAGAGCAGGTATCATTTCCAGTCTTTTTCAAATTCAGTAGGTTGGTACTGAAATCTTTAACAATACTAAAGAATAGTTAGAATGGGTGAGCTAAAATGCTTTGGCAGTTTATGTGTATATTTTTATGTTCTTTTATTATCTTGTGTTGGTGTGTGGCTCATAAACAGGGTCTTCATCAAAGAAACCTATTCCACTATAATGAAACATGCACAACAAGGGAACATGCTTTTGCCATCAAAAAACGTTTTGATAATTTAACTTTTTTCCCCCAGGTCTCAGGATTAAGTAATAAATCCAAAATTAAGCAATTGCTAAATAAGTTAATATTACAGGATTAGTACCTTGCCTTATCAATGTCTTTCAAAAGAATACAAATTATTTTTATAGTGATTCCAAACTTTTTAATGGTAGCATAATTCTTGCGACAAATATATGTTTCTGCTCTGTACTCAACAATATTAGATTTGTAATCAAACAATCCAAATTGGTTAAAGGACAGATTTTAAGCTTTTATTAAAGAGTCATTTCATACATTTTAGTTTCAAGATACATAAACATAGTCCTCAGGGCACCGCAGAATTTGGTCAGATGGCTTCAATTGTGTTTCTGATTAGTCAGGTGGGTCCAATCCCTTCCTTCGTGCAGGTATGAGAGCTTTTTCATCTTGATTCTAGGCTTTTGCTGGTCTTTAGAGTCGCACGCTTCGGTATGAGCGGCACGGTGGGGTAGTGGCCACCAAGAAGGAGGTTCTGGGTTTAAATCCCAACCAACCAGATCCTCTCTGTTTGCATGTTCGCCCTAAGGTGTATTGTTAACTGTGCATTTGAAAAATGAACTTTGATATGATTGAATCACTCAACTAAATGCAGCTAATTGACTAGACAAGTTTTTCTTATTATTAATAGACAGATCTCTTAACTTTTCATTCTGCTCAAGTCAGATTAGTTGGGAAGCATCTGTGAACTGCTATCTTCAGGTCCCTCCACAGATGTTCTATGGGGTTTAAGTCTGGGATCTGGCTGGCCCACTCAAGGACAGATTGAACTGTCGCCCCAGTCTGAGGTTGCGTGCACTCTGGAGCAGGTTTTCTTCAAGGACTCCTCTGTATTTGGTTGCATGCATCCTTCCCTCAATTCTGACCTGTCTGCCAGTCCCTGCTGCTGAGAAGCACCCCCATAGCATGATGCTGCCACCACCATGCTTCACCATAGGGATTGTATTAGCCAGGTGATGAGCAGTGTCTGGTGTTCGCCTGGCAAAGTGCTCAGAGTTTTTGTCTCATTGGACCAGATAATCTTTTTCTCGGCAGAGGACTTCCAAAGCGCTGTTAGAAACATGGTTGTCACCTCCCTGACCAAGGCCCTTCTTGCCCAGTTACTCAGTTTGGCTGGACTCTAGGAAGAGTCCAGATTCTTCCATTTCACAATTATTGAGAACACTGTGCTCCTGGTAACGCTCAAAGTTTTAGAAATGGCTTTATACCTTTGCCCTGATCAATGCCTTTGCCCATATACCTTTGCCCTAAAGTGTAAGATAACTTTTAACACCTAATCTTCATTCTCTGCTTTTGGTTGACTTTGGAGTCTGTTATTGGTTTGTCAACATGAGGACCAGGTTGTGCCAGTCAAAATGACTGTGGCATTGTTGTTAGCACTGTTGCTTCACAAGAAGGAGGTTCCCAGATCTTCTCTGCATGGAGTTGGCAAGTAATCTCTGTTCATGTGGGTTTACGGCCACATTGAAAGACATACATGTCAGGTTATGTGTACTCCTGCCATTGCCCTTCAGAACTGATGCTGGCCAGGCTTTGCACTGTGGTTAACCACCACTCCCAAGTAACTAGGATGGGTCAAATGCAGACAACAAATTACCTCACGGTGTTCAATAAAGTATATCTTATCTCATCTTATGAGGCTAAGAAATTAGAAAAAAGAAACAGACTTATGCCACACATTCGGCTTGCCAAGAACATCTGGGGCGGCACGGATGGTGCAGTGGGTAGCACTGCCGCCTCACAGCAAGGAGGTCCTGGGTTCGAATCCCCGTCGGCCAGGGCCTCTCTGTGCGGAGTTTGCATGTTCTCCCTGTGTTTGCGTGGGTTTCCTCCGGGTACTCTGGTTTCCTCCCACAGTCCAAAGACATGCAGGTTAGGCTGATTGGAGAGTCTAAATTGCCCATAGGTATGAGTGTGTGAGTGAATGGTGTGTGTGCCCTGCGATGGACTGGCGACCTGTCCAGGGTGTATTCCTGCCTTTCGCCCAATGTATGCTGGGATAGGCTCCGGCCCCCTGCGATCCTGTTCAGGATAAGCGGGTTAGGATAATGAATGAATGAATGAATGAAAATCATCTGGTTGGAACATCATTCAGAATAAGGAGAGCAACGGGGAGCTCAGTAATCTCAAAGGACACCTGGTAGACCAAGGAAGACCTGTCTACTGTCCGTTGCACAGATGAGCCTGGCTTACAAACACACTTGCACATTCAGAATTAGGAGAAAAAGGGGAAATAACAGCAGTTCCCACTGGGATAACATTGGAGATTGCTGCAAATACAGCAGCTCCAACAGCTGATGAAACTATGATTCTGTCACGGTGGGAGGTAATTCCCGCTGGTGCCACGAGAGGGCCGAGGATCATTGTTTCCACCTGTTCCTCGTTTACACCAGGGGAATTACCTTAAGAGTATTTAAGACCAGCGTGGACTATTTTTCGGTGCTTTTGTGTTCAACCGTTCGCCCTTGGCACAAAGCCGGTAAAGCACCCGGTAGACTCTAAAACTATACGAGTCAGGTTCGGTGCTGGTGTGTAATTCTCTAAGTTCTAAGAAAGAGAAGAATCTAAAAGGTAAGGAAGGCGTACAGCTGGGAGTGTTGTGTGTGCTGGCGCCTTCCTCAAGGGTTTTGTTTTTTCTTTTTTCTTTTGGACTCGTGTGAGTCGACGGTAGAGGGACGTTGTCCCCGGTGTTGTATTTTGGTTTGCATTTTTGGTCCCGAGCTGCATCTCAAGGTTTTTATTTTCATGCCTAGCTTTTCACGCTAGGTTGTATTTTATTTTGGTTTTCTCTTCGTGCCCAGCTATTTGGCACGGTACCAAGGTTATTGGTTCGCCCTGTGTATTAAGGGTTGTTTTACGTTCTCTAGCCGTTTTCGGGCTAATTTTCTGTTTTCGATTTAGAAGATTGGTTTTGGTAATTTCTATTCCTCCCACTGTTCCGGGGGAAGTCCTGTCCCTAGCTCTGTATCCCTATTTCTGTTCTCCCTGGGATTTAGTGACGAACGCGTTCGCATGTTGGTTTAGAAGGGTTCTACCCTTGGTCGCCCCTGGCTCTCCGCTTAGCTCCCCACTCAACATGTTTCTGTGTCTTCCTCCTCCAGATCTAATGGGATCAACCACTGAACCAATGTTTGGGGAGGAATTGGGTTCTGGATTCTCACCTTTTCCAGGTGCCATAATTACAACTTCTGCTACAGCTTTGTTTGTTTTTTTTAAATGAAATAATTCAGTCTTCATGTCTAAAATCTTACCTTTTTTCTAACAGTCTCACTTCCAGTAGTTATTGGACTGCGGTTGTCTGTCAAATCCTCAGTTGAACTTAATTCTGTGACAATTGAACGATTTCTGCAACAGGTAATTTGAATATATCTGGCTTTCATTTGCTTGTCTTTCTACTATAATACAGTGATTATTAGTGTCAAATCTGTCTATGGAATGCAGAAACAAAAAATAAATGTTGACAATGTTATTAATAAATTATATTACAAACTGGATACTTCGGCTGGTTAATGGAGAGTAGTTAAAATCTTAAAACAGAAATACATTCTGAATACAGAAATTGATCAAATGAAGTGTCAACCTATTGAAGGACATACAGTGGGAGCAATAATTATTTGATCCCTTGCTGATTTTGTAGGTTTGCCCACTTACAAAGAATGGAACTGTGTAGAATTGTAATCATAGATACATTTTAACATTGAGAGACAGAATATCACAAAATAATCCACAATAACAACATATGAATTTAATAAATTAATTATCGTATTTTTGCATGAAATAGGTATTTGATCCCCTACCAATCAGCAATAATTCTGGCTCCCACAGACCAGTTAGTTTTCCATTAAGAAGCACTCCTAATCTCAACTCATTACCTAAAACACCTGTGTCAACTCGTTACATCCTTATGTAGCTGTATAAAAGACACCTGTCCACACAATCAATCAGATTCCAACGTTTCCACCACGGCCAAGACAAAGGAGCTGTCTCAGGGACAAAATTGTAGACCTGCACAAGGCTGGGATGGGCTACAAGAAAATAAGCAAGCAGCTTGGTGAGAAGTTAACAACTGTTGGAGCAATTATTAGAAAATGGAAGAAACACAAAGTCACCGCCAATCTCCCTTGGTCTGGGGCTCCACGCAAGATCTTGCCTCGTGGGATATCAATGATCATGAGAAAGGTCAGGGATCAGCCCAGTACTACACAGGAGGAGCTTGTTAATGACCTGAAGACAGTTGGGACCACAGGCACGAAGAGAACCATCAATAACACACTACACCGTGAAGGATTAAAATCCTGCTGAGCGTGCAAGGTTCCTCTGCTGAAGAAGGCACATGTACAGGCCTGTCCGAAGTTTGCCAAAGAACACCTGGATGATCCAGAGGAGGCTTGGGAGAAGGTGATGTGATCAGATGAGACCAAAATAGAGCTATTTGGCATCAACTCGACTCGCCGTGTTTGGAGGAAGAGAAATACTGAGTACAACCCCAAGAACACCATCCCCACTGTGAAGCATGGAGGTGGAAACCTTATGTTTTGGGGGTGTTTCTCGTTTCTCAGCTAAGGGGACAGGAGGACTTCACCGTATCGAGGGGAGGATGAATGGGGCCATGTACCAGGAAATTTGGGGCGACAACCTCCTTCCCTCAGTGAGAGCACTGAAAATGGGTCTCTGTGTCCCCTCACCACCAAACTAGCTCGGGCCCCCCCCCCCCCAGTCCTTGGCTTTCTGATGCTCTACGAGCTGTCCGAACCTAACTGCGGGCAGCGGAGAGAAAATGGAAAAGGTCCTGTCTCCCCAGTGATATGGCTTCCTTCCATGCCCTCTTATCATCTTTCCATTCCTCTGTCTCTCTAGCTAAATCTTCCTTCTTTCACTCGAAAATTAACGCGGCCGCCTCTAATCCCCGCAAACTGTTTTCAACTTTCTCCTCTCTTCTGGCCCCCCCTCCCCCCGCACCCCCTCATCACTCATACCTGATGACTTTGTCTCCTTCTTTGAAAAGAAGGTCGATGCTATTCGCAAATTCCTTCTCCCAACCCTCCACCCCTGCTGACCCTCCTACCCTCCCCAACTCCCTAACCTCCTTTTTCTCCCCTCTCTGATGATTTCCTTCCCCCCCTACACCCAAGTCACCACACGGATCTCTGCCTGCTTGGCTGATATCTCTGCGTGGATGACTTCCCACCACCTGAAGCTCAACCTTGCCAAAACTGAGCTTCTCTACATCTCTGATAAGTCCTGTCCGTCAATCGACCTCTCATTGACTGTTGAGGACTTTGTAGTTTCCTCCTCCCGTACGGCAAAGAATCTTGGGGTGACTCTTGATAACTGCCTCACCCTGGCACCACAAGTATCCTCCACTGCCAGAACCTGCAGATTCGTTCTGTATAATATACGCCGTATCCGTCATCTCCTGACTGAGAAAGCCACCCAGCTCCTAGTCCAGGTGCTCGTCATTTCCCGCCTGGATTACTGCAACTCTGGTCGCCTTATGGTTCCCTCTCTACGTGCACCTGGTGGTCGAGCTGCACGTTCACGCCTGTTTTCCGTTCTGGTTCCTCAGTGGTGGAATGACTTGCCTACCACTGTCAGAACAGCAGAATCCCTCCCCCTATTTTGACGCAGACCCAAAACCCACCTTTTCAAACTCTACCATAGTCCTCCCTTCTGATTTCCCCTGCCCCTCCTTTCTGATATCCCTATCCTTGTCTAAGCCCCCCCCCCCCCCCCCAACTATGTTTAGAACAGCATTTCATGTGTATTTTGCTAGTTCAGGATGTGATGCTTTGACTTATGGTAGAACCTATGCACTTGTAAGTCGCTTTGGATTAAAAGCGTCTGCCAAATGACTAAAATGTAAATGTAAATGTAAATATTGTTCTATGGATCAAATACTTTATTAAATGTATATGATGTTGTTATTGTGGATTATTTTGTGATATTCTGTCTCTCAATGTTACAATTTGCCTATAATTAAAATTCTACACAGTTCCATTCTTTGTAAGTGGTCAAACTTACTAAATCAGCAGGGGTCAAATAATTATTGCTCCCACTGTATATTGGGACTATTTGTATATATATTTCTGTAATATTTATTTAAGGAAAATGAATGGCTTGTTTAACACCCTTCTCCACTTTTCTTTCAGATCATGAATTCATTTCAGCTATTTAATGGAACCTTTGAAATCGCTGTGAAAAATATAACACGTATCACACCAGACTAAACCATAATAACAACAGGATCACAACACAACATTTGTAATTTGTGCAGTCATGTGAATGATATTGTAATTTTGTTTTAGCCATTTTGTATGCTCTGATTATTTTTTATTTATATTAACATGTACTACTGCAAAAAATATGCTACTGGCTATATGTTTAAATTAATTAATTCATAGTAAAGGCTGCCCCAAAATGACTAATGTATAAATTCAGTTAGTTTATGACCCACAATTTTTTGTGTAATAGGACATGATATAGCCTTATATATGCCATAGACTGTAATGACACTTATATAGTTGTATAGATATTGTTGTTTTTTGTATTAGCTATTGTATTGTTGTACTCAGAGTATTCTAGCTGCCAACTGTGGTATGCTAGTTTGGAAGTTGATGTATTCTTCAAGGGTTCCGATTATATCTGTATGGTTACACTAGGACTCGGAACTGTACTGTCCTCTCAGGTCCTCTTCACACTTGTACTTGTGTTTGATCTGCACTTCGTTGTACGTCGCTCTAGATAAGAGCGTCTGCTAAATGCCATGCAATGTAATGTAATGTAATATAAAAATATGTGTAAAATGGACAGATTCAATGATTATATGAAACTTTAGACTGTATAATGTCTACATTGCACTTGTTATGAACATAGCTCTTTTCTTTCTTTCTATTTCTGTGGCCGCAAAAATAGAATGTGAAGAATCATGATGACTACACTATCAGCTCCTGTCATTTGTGTTTCTTTTGGCACTTGACATCACTGAAAGGGAAATTCAAATATAAAAAGATCTATCCCAAATCTATCACCGCACACTAGAAATAATTTTAATTTTAATTTAGCATACAATGGTCTTTCAAAAACATACATTAAAGTGTACCTGCATTAACATGCGATCACACCAGCTGTGAAGAAATGGACAAAAACTTCTCAACCTGCGCATTTGATCTGCCTCTTCAAAACAACTTATGCTAGCCAAACAATTTAGCATATGTTCTTAGAATTCCTTTTTTGGAATGCTAAATATGCTTTGTATCACACAACCTATATCTCTAATTTGCTCTCACACCACTCTACGCCCAAGTACAAGCATGCATACACCAATGCACACACACAGTACACTCACTTTATCAGGAAAATGTTTACTTTATTACACCTACTTATTCATGCGATTATCTCATCAGCCAATTGTGTGGCAGCAGTGCAATGCATACAATTATGTAGATACTGTCATGGTGGGAGGTAGTGACCGATTGTGGCCACCAGAGGGCAGGGGCTCATTGTTTTCACCTGGCCCTCATTAGTGCCAGGGGAGCCTACCTCCTGAGGGTATTTAAAGCCATCGCTGGCAGTCTATCAACGCTTTGGTGTCGACTATTTGCTCTTGCACAAAGCTGGTAAGCACACGGTAGACTCAGTGACTTAATGACTTAATGAGTAAGGTATTGTGCTGGTTTGGGTTTCTTACACATTTAAAAGAAAAAGGTAAGGAAGGTGTTCCGTTCGCTAGTGTTGTGAGCACTGCTGACGCTTACTAAAGGTTCTTTGTTTTTCTCTTTTATTTTCGAGCTTGTGTGAGCTTGTGGGTGAGGGACGTTGTCCCCGGTATTTGTATTTTGGTTTGTGTTTTTTCCTGAGCTGCGTCTCAAGATTTTTTATTTTCATGCCTAGTGGTTTTTCTAGGTTGTACTTTTATTTTGATCCCCGGTCTGGGGTTTTCAGTGCTCGCCTTTGGGTTGTTCGCCCTGTTTTTTTAAGGGTCATTTTATTTTCTTATAGCCGTTTTTGGGCTTTACTTCTGATTTGGTCGGAGATTGCCTTCTAGTTGTTTTCTGTTCCTCCCCCTGTTCCGGGAGAAGTCCCCATCCGTATTTGTGTTCTCCCTGTTCCCTTATCTTCCGGGATTTTGTGGCTAAATAAGGGTTTACCCTTAGTCGCTACTGGCTCTCCACCTATCCCCGACATCACAGACACGGGTCAGGAGCTTCAGTTAATGTTCACGTCAACCATCGGAATGGGGAAAAAATTTGATCTAAGTGACTTTGACTGTGGAATGATTGTTGGTGGCAGACAGGGTGGTTTGAGTAGCAGTTCTGCTGACAAAAAACACATTATTAATGAGAGATGTCAGAGGAGAAGGGCCAGACTGATAAAAGCTGTCAGGAAGGTGACAGTAATGCAATTAACCACACATTACAACAGTGGTATGCAGAAGACAATCTCTGAACACAAAGCATGATAAATCTAAGTGGACAGGCTACAACAGTAGAAGTAAAAAAAAAAAATAAGTCTAATAAATACCTAATAATTGCTCACTGAGTGTAGGTGCAGGGTAACATTGAAAACCAGCAGAGCCACACTACTACCTGGATCAGGGTGGCAGACCCCTGTTAGCTCTTCTTAACTGCTGTGTGTAAAAAAGGTTATTCTGCCCTCTAGTGGCACTCAGTTGTATTTAGTGCTACTGTATCTATATTTTGAATTGGGGGAGGCCTAAATATTTGCCTCGTCATTTTTATGTAATGCTTTCACAACACTTGGTATTTCCCGTCTTGCTACAGAGGACCTGTTGCAGGGTTAAACATATGCAGGGTTTGTTCATGCTCAGTGTGCAGCGTGATACCCCCAATGGTACTTCTAGCCTTCAATAAGGTAGATTACTTCTGGAAAGACAATTCTAGATACTCCATTGCTTTCATTCAATTGCCAGTAATGATAGATGTTTTAATCACACACTTTCGCATTTACACCTTAAATGGTCATTAATATTTCCCTCTAAGCTTCAACAGTGGTTATGTAACTCTTCTTCTGACCACATGATGTCTCTAAAGCACATTTCCCCAGGTTCATATATATATATATATATATATATATATATATATATATATATATATATATATATATATATATATATATATAAATATTATTATTATTATTTTATTATTATTATTATATCTTTTTTTTTGTACAGGTGACACTCTGTGGACAGACATGACAGCTGCATGGATACATTTATTGCTTTACTATTAGGCATTTACATACAATTATTTTAATCCATTCACATATTCCATTATACCTTAATATTCAGCTCGATACGTCTAGGGGCAATTCCACAATGTCAACCTGAGCATGAAAAAATTAACTTACTTATTTCTTCATTAAATTCTTTATGTCCCAAACAGTCAATTGTGACCATTTTGATATCTGAAAATGTAGACTAACAACAGGGAAATGCTTAAAAATGTATTCATTAGTCCCATTACCATTGAAATCAATGCTATTTGATGACCATTTCAGATGCCAACAAATGTGTTATGATAAAATGTGATTGGGAAGTAGATAGTCAACCCATGTGCATTTCAGACATGTCACAGCTATAACACAATGGTGCAACATCCATAACGCTGATATCTCCTCATAAAAATCAAGACAAAGAAATAAATATTTCAAATAAATCTCTTTTTTCTTTTTTCATGTTCAGCCAAGCCTCCTGCATTACATGGTAATGAAACCTTCTGCATTTCATTTTCTTAGAAAGTGTATAGACTCCCCAAAATGTCTTTTTGCGTCACATCCATTACGCAAGTTATTTTTCACAATTGAAAAAAAATGTCACATGGCCTTTGGCCTTTCTCCTCAGCCAAGTGGGTGCTATGATAATATGCATTAACATTTTTTATCATGTAGGAAGAGTCATTTTTCTGAGGGATTTTCTTTTTTTCTTTTTTTTTTTTTGTGTCCAAATGTCACATCCATAATGCTGGAATTGCCCATGTAATATAAATGTATATACTAGACTACTGTGTAGAAGTCTTAGGCACCCTAGACTTTGTACATATGTTTATTTTTGTGTTAGTATAAAAGAACACATTTGAGATTTTCAAATATTCATTTTCCAAAAGATTGAATTTTACAGAGACATTTTTGTATTTAATTTTTAAAAAGTACTTTTTTATTACTGTAAGCAATTTACTACTTTTTGCCAACCAAACTCTGCAGAAGAACTGTGGCAAGTTCTCCAACATGCTGGGAAAAACCTGATCGTCTTAGCCAATGCTGCCCTGCAGTTCTATATCTCAGAGAAGCGATATAGTTTTAACACTGAAGGGTGGTCACAAAAAATCTTGATTTGATTGAGTATTTAACTATTCTGCCAAATTACTAAAATGTAATGTAAAATGTATAGTATGTTTATTTAGGACCTCTCATTGAATTATTTGTGAAAGAATCTTCTCTGTACAGAATGTTATACAGGTGCCTAAGACTTTTGCACAGTACTGTATATCACAGTAAGCCAATGATACAGTGACTGTTGATCAGCACCGGTGACTGACAAGCCAGTGATGACGACTAATGAGCCAGCAGTGGTGAGTGAGAGACAGTGTCCGAGCCTGGCTACTGATTCTACTAGACTGGCGACTCACTCACCTAGACTAGCAAACCATTCTCCTAGACTAGCAACTCACTAGACTAGACTAGTATCTCACCTGCATAGACTAGCAAACCACCTGCATAGACTAGCAAACCACTCTCCTAGACAAACAACTCACTAGACTAGGCTAGTATTACACCTGCCTAGACGAGCAAACCACTCTCCTAGACAAGCAACTCACGAGACTAGGCTAGTATTACACCTGCATAGACTAGCAAACCACTCTCCTAGACAAACAACTCACTAGACTAGGCTAGTATTACACCTGCCTAGACGAGCAAACCACTCTCCTAGACAAACAACTCACTAGACTAGGCTAGTATTACACCTGCCTAGACGAGCAAACCACTCTCCTAGACAAGCAACTCACCTGCCTAGGCTAGCAATCTACCCTCCTAGGCTGGTTACTCCCTATTCTCAGCTGGCAACACACTCTCTTAGGCTGGCGATTGACTTGTTAGACTACTCTTTCAACGCGATTCTGATGTTAAACAGGCGATTCTTCAGGGTGAGCTCAGGTAGCCGAACGAGGGGGCATAAACGGAAATTAGCAAAGGATAAATTCTGCACTGAAATTGATTAAAAAATCACAATGAAGCACACTTAAAGTTTCCGTTACCCAGAGTGAAAGCGCTGTCTATGGTATTTACTTCATCCTGCAGCTCTGCCACATCCACCTTTGGATCTTTGGTTCCTAATTCGCCCAGCAGGGGCTCGTCTGTGTTGTCCTGCTGTTCTTTCAATGTCTCTGTGGACCCAGCGAAGGTCTCTTCTCCAGGCTCCATCATGGCCACACAGTGCTGGGGACAGCATGCTCCACAGGGCACAGCTGGCTGGAGGCTACAGTGACTGCCATGGTCCGTCTCCTCTCGGGCCCAGTCTCCGGCCTCGCCCTTATCCATTACGGCCTGGAACAGTCTGGCAACCACATCCACCACCACGTCCACCATCTGGCAGCGTCCGTGGACGCAAGGCGGGCTGGTATGCCAGCTCCTGCATAATGTCTTTCAACACCTGCTGGACAACGGAACGGCGCGGGCATCAAAAACAGAGGGCACGAAGTATCGCCAACAGATGGAGAATCCACTGGGTGGTAGAATGGCAGCATTTGCTGACTGCCTGCAGAGTGAGAGAGAGAACGCACGTTTCATCAAATAAAGCACATAAAGGCTCACTCAGTATGTTGCTAATAAAATGCTAATTGCTTACAACAAGCACATAGACGAAAGATACAGATATAAGACAAATATAAAAATTTGATCCACCAATGTACTTAGCTACCATCCATGTAATATTCATTGATAAACAACCAAAATTACTGACTGGGCCTTTAAGAACATTGAATTTACAGGTTCCTCTGTAATGCACAGGAGAAGAATAGTTACATATAATGTGTGTGTGGTTAGGGCTTACAGGTCAGAGAGAGCAGCCAGGTGAGGGTCCTGCCCACTGAGGGGCTCCAGTCTTTGGGTCCCGCAGACTCATTTGCAGGCTCTCTCTTTCTCTCCGGCAGCTTTAGCTACATGTTCAAATGCCACCTCCCAGGTCTGTATTCAGGAGGGATGTAGATCATGAGCCCCACATCAGTGAGGGAGATAATCATGCATTCACTGTTACTGCTGCCTGCCTTGTGTGTTAGTATCCTCTATCTGTCCATACTGTGGTTACTGGTGAGTTGACCCTGATCTGTAAAGTGTCCATAGGGCCAGTTAGATAATGAACATGTACTCTCCTGCAAAGCACATTATGTCAGCGATGGTTTGTTATTACACAGCAGTTAAGGTGGGTTTGCACAGAATGCAAGTGCTACATGTGCAGCTCTACATATAAGCTGGCAGCCAGCCAGCCAGTGGACCAACAGAGTGTTGAAATACTCATACCAAATCTAAAACCAAATTTGAATCAACCCGCGGGGGGGCTACCAACCAGTTGGCACTGACACATTGTGGATTGAATACCAGACTGTCTGCCCATCCACACACTAGAACAGTGCCTTCATAAAGCAGCATATATATATATTCTGCTCAACAGTAATTGCCAGGGATGTCACTTTCTGGTGAACCAAATTCCCTATTAAATAAATCAGGGGGTGGGAAAAGCGATTGACTCCCTGTCGGGGAATTAAACCCCGGTCTTGCGTGCAATATTTTGCCTACAGCATACTCTATAAGCACACTGTTGGCCTTGGTGGTTCTACTATTTATGTAAGTTTTAAAGATGACCTTACAAAACCAACAACCACTCTACTTCTACAACCAGAGCCAAAGTCTATAAATATGTATGAATATATATGTATATAAAAGATCATAAAATCCATCCCCAAATCAGTTTTACCTGAGAGAAAATGTAGGCAAATTGGAAATATTCTTGGAAAATAGGAAATATTCATGTGTCAGGATATGCTAGAGTTAGCAAGCATAGAGTTGCACATGATCAAGTCTGAAGTTCTCAAGGAAGGCACGATGTTGCCTTTGACTGCAGGAGCAATGTTGCAAAAGCACTGGGCTTCCTGTTTTATGCAGCTGCTTGTGTCTGTAGACAAGCAGAGCAAGACTTCCTTGAACAGGAAGTCTGCCTGGCCAACCCTTCACAAATGCTTGACAAGAAAACAGCAAGGCACGCATACATGCACAGGCTTTCTCACAAAATGGCAAACGCAGACACCCTACACATGGTGTTTGTATGCGCCATGGCAAAGGAAGGGGGCATTTAGAATTCAGATCGATGAACCGGCAAGTTAGTGGTTGCGCCGTAAGGCAAACATGAACAAAGTGGAGGACTCAGCTGAGAAGATCAGGGCATCCACAGAGTCGCAACCACAGCCACAGAAGAGAGACCCAGCAAGAGGGGCCATGGCGATGCTGGAGAGCTCAAGCGAGGAGGAGGGCAGAATCGAATTTGACGACTCGGGCCTCTCCATCGAGCTCCAGGGAGGCCTGGAGACGCTGAGGCTAGAGAGCTCGCTCACGGACGTAACGCTCCACGTACAGGGAGAGGACTTCCCCTGCCACAGGGTGGTTCTCGCTGCCGCTAGCAACTATTTCAGGTGAATCCTACGAAAGAGTTGTCCTTCAGAGTGCAGTGTAGACACAAATCGAATTTTGGTTGGTGCGTTGATCTTAAAGGAATTTCCACAAAGCTCTTTGTAGTGCATGGGGTCAGTAGACAAAGTCCCCTTTTGTGTTTATATTAAAAGCAACAAGACGCTATTAAGTGATTTTGGTTCATTGAAAGGGAGGCATGGAATTTCAAATCTTATAGTTCCATTTCATAAGATACTGAATCATAAGATTTTGTTTTATATAGACGGGATGAAAACCCACTGTGCTATGAAGTCTCCAGATATGATTCAAAGGTCATTACTGAAGCTCACTCTTGTTACAAAGGAGGCAAACACTTGTTTAAAACTTAAAAAAGGCCCTTTTGTGACAGTTCTACACAACAGTGAAACATGCTGTGTGATTCCTATGAGAGAAAGATACGGTCTTTGTGCCGGTGGTTACTTTATTTGCATCACAGTATGTTTCTGATTGCGGCGCATCTTGCTTGTTCTTCAATTTCTAGGGCTATGTTCTGCAATGATCTAAGAGAGAAATACGAAGACCGTATCCTCATCCAAGGGGTTGATGCAGAAACCATGAGAGTTCTCCTGGATTACACGTACACCAGTAAAGTGCAAATCACCAAGTACAACGTTCAGAAAACACTTGAGGCAGCAAACCTCTTCCAGGTAAAAACTTTTTCATACCCTTTTTTAACCACACCTCTGACTGGAGCGATGCAGCTCTTACCGTTTGCCCAATTCTTTCCTCTTGCCTCTTTTGTAGTTAACTCTGTTAGTGACCACAGGAGCTAATGTCAAAGTCTTTATTTACTTTGCAGCAGATCAGACAGGCAAGGGTTGGAAACCACCAAACAGTAGTAATGCAGATCAGGCAGGTCGTAAAAGAAAGTTCAGGCAATGGTCAGGTAACCGGGCAAACAAAAACCACAGGGATTATCCGGAGAGTGGTCATGGTCACAGGCGAAGTCCAAAAAATCCACAAAGGCAGTCCAAACATAAACAAAATCCAAAATCAACAGTCGATAAACCAAAGGGAGTCCAAATGCTACGGGTCAAATCAGGATAAACAGGATATCCAAAAGGCAGAATTCGAAAACAAAACAGGCTGCACGTTAGATCTGACAGCCATAAACACTGGAGAGTATGGCAAGTACACATGACAATCTGACAACAAGCTACACAAACAGAGGGGTTTTTATACATAGGTAACAAGAGGGAATGACAATCAGGTGTGGGAAACAATTGGGAAGTGGGAGACAGGTGAAACAAATAACAGGGAATTAATTAACTATGGTGTGCACAGAGGGAAAAAATAAACAAAAACTCTAAAGACAAAACAGACTCTTTCTCCTGCTTTGGTTTCTATTCCAAGTATCTCAAATATGAAGATCTTTTTAAGCAGTGTTAGTGGAGAAAACATTAACAAAGTCAAGCTGGACAGAGCTGGTTTCAGTAAAATCATTATCCAATTGCCATAGATTGGGCATCAACTTCCATTGTACTTGCATGTATTTCCATGCTGTCCTCCTTATTCCTTCATTTCATCATTTGAAGAAGAGAGACCAAAAGTCTGGGTGAGAGATACTCTTATGTAAAAGTAACATCCATTATCCATTATCCATTATCCATTATCCATTATCCATTATCCATCATCTTAAACCGCTTATCCTGAATAGGGTCACAGGGGGGCTGGAGCCTATCCCAGCATACATTGGGCGAAAGGCAGGAATACACCCTGGACAGGTCGTCAGTCCATCGCAGGGCACACACACCATTCACTCACACACTCATACCTATGGCCAATTTAGACTCTCCAATCAGCCTAACCTGCATGTCTTTGGACTGTGGGTGGAAACCGGAGTACCCGGAGGAAACCCACGCAAACACGGGGAAAACATGCAAACTCCGCACAGAGAGGCCCCGGCCGACGGGGATTCGAACCCAGGACCTGCTTGCTGTAAGGTGGCAGTGCTACCCACTGCACCATCAGTGCCGCCTAAAAGTAACATTATCATGCAAATTCAGGTATACAGAGAATGGGTTTTAGTTATAAAGGTGAATTGTACTTAAATAACTGATACTTTCTTTTTCAACTTTTGGACAGTGGAAATAATGTTTTTATGATATACTGGCTCACTAGAAATAACATTTCTGGACTTGAATCATACACTCACTGAGCACTTTATTAGGTATTTATTATACTTTATTATATATATATATATATATATATATATATATATATATATATATTTATTTATATATATATATTTATTATACTATTATACTGCTGCTGTGGCCTCTTCATGCGTTGTGTTCAGAGATGCTCTTCTGCATACCACTGTTGTAATGTGTGGTAATTTGTGTTACTGTCACCTTCCTATCAGCTTTGACCAGTCTGGCTGTTCTCCTCTGATGTCTCTCATTAACAAGGTGTTTTTGCCAGCAGAACTGCTGGTCACTGGATGTTTTTTGTTTTTCGCACCATTCTCTGCAAACTCTAGAGATTAGTGTGCATGAAAATCCCAGGAGATCAACAGTTTCTGAGATACTCAAACCACCCTGTCTGGCACCACAAATCATTCCACGATCAAAGTCACTTAGATTGGCTGAATAAGTATTTGCATTAACAAACTGGTGTATTTGTGTATATTATTTTCAAATGTTTTTGTAAAGGGTTTATAGTTTGATGGAATCTAATTCATATGAAAACAAAGATGTGCTTTTGAGTTGTGTAACTGGGAAGTGAAAATGACTCAAAAGTTGTTTGAATGAGTACAACTATAATTTGTTCTATTCTTGTCTTATTTGTGAGCGCAGCTGAGGGGGTGGCATGCATGACTGTTGTTTACAACTGCGCACCTGGTAATTTGAAGAGGTTCAGAAACTAGAGACTTCTGCATACGACTTCATCTTTATATTAACCGTACAGTGAATAACACATGCTCAGTGCTTGTAAACTGCCAGTCCATATAACATAATGGGTGGGTTTCACAGAATACAGATTAAGCTTAGTTCTGGACTTAACTGAAGTTTGTATGGAGAACCTCCATTTAAAATTCTATTTAGTTTACAACTAGGCTTAATCTCTGTCTACGAAACAGGCCCAAAGTCAGTGAATGTACCCAGGCCCTCTATGAAGCCTACCCTCGGAGTGTATTTTCACAATTGCTTTATGCACTTGTGGAGCCCCTTTTGAGCTGAAATACTCTAAGTTTACAAATGCTTTGTCTGTTTAGAGTAAAATACTAGGTGAGGTATGTCATAATGGGGTGCTTCTGTAGAGTAAGTGTGTTTAAATAGCAGTCTGAAACTTACAGCCTAAAACTAGTTTTGATGACATGTAGTCATGGACTGTGCTTAATATGTGTCTGCAAAAGTAGCCCTATATGTTTGGACAGTGACAAAAAACAACAACTTTTAAATAGGGCATCATCTCTGGTTGCAGTTCCTGCGCATGGTGGATGCTTGTTCCAACTTCCTGGCTGACGCTCTCCTGCCAGAAAACTGTGTGGGTGTCCTACGCTTAGCAGACACCCACTCGCTGGTAGCCCTGAAGACCCGCGTCCAGAACTACATCGTCCAGAAGTTCTCCCACGTGGTTGCCCATGAGGAGTTTCTGGAGCTCCCAGGTGACATCCTGGGCAGCCTTTTGCAGCGGGATGATCTGGACGTGAAGGAGGAGGAACTGGTTTTTGAAACACTGATGCACTGGATACAGGCACGGGAAGGGGAGAGGCTGTGCCTGCTGCCCTGCCTCCTCCAGCATGTTCGCCTTCCCCTGATAGATCCTTGGTACTTCGTTGAGAAGGTGGAAGCAAATACCCTGGTGCGGAGATCCCCAGAGGCCTTCCCGCTACTCCAGGAAGCAAGAATGTATCATCTTTCTGGGAGTGAGGTAAGTTACTGTACTGTGTATGACGTACCATTATGCTATTGCTTTATTAAAAGGAGTTTGCTAGCAAATCTAAGAAGTTAGCTGCTAACTTCACTACATTGACATAGTTGAAAAGAAATCAAGTGAAGATGGGGCACATCCAGGTGCAAGAACAGTTCTTTAATGGGATGGGATGAGCCACCCAGCAATGTTTTTAACATTTTGCCATATTTGCAGTCTTTTGACAGAACCTCAAGCAGAACAGCTATATGCAGCAGGAAGAGAAAGGGAAACATACAGTGTCTTATACACACAATTCCACCATCCCCCAATAATATTTCACATCCTCTTTTTGGCCAAAGTATTGATTCTTAAGTTGAAGGTACATGATTGCTTGTACTATACATTTTATTTTATTTTAAAAAGCAAAATCCAATGTCCAAAGCACTCCAGAGGTTAAGTTGTGCAAATCATGAGCAAGCAAGCTGTAAGAAAGGGGTACGAAGCAGGTAGTAACATATTTATACAGTCTATGTCAAATCAACTGATGGGTAAACCTTATTGAGTCCCCCAGTCTGGCACCTGACTCATTGTTTGCTCTTGATTACTACATTACTACAACTTTGATAGCTCTTGGCTAATGGAACATTTCGGACTCATCCCCAAGGTAATTTCGGAGCGCACCAAGCCAAGATTACAAGAGTTTCAGTCTGAGGTGTTCATGATCATTGGAGGCTGCACCAAAGAGGAGCGCTTTGTCTCGGAGGTTACCTGCCTGGACCCCCTGCGCCGAAGCCGCCTGGAGGTGGCCAAGCTTCCAATCACGGAGATGGAGGTGGAGTCAGACAACAAGAAGTGGGTGGAGTTTGCCTGTGTCACATTCAGGAACGAGGTGTACATATCTGGTGAGTACTACAACCGTGCCCAGCTGCAACTTCCACAACTTTGTGAAACTTTGCTTGTCCTGATTATTTCTGTACTGCTGCAGGTGGTAAGGAAACACAACATGAGGCCTGGAAGTACAATGCTTCTCTCAACAAATGGATCCAGATTGAGTATCTGACCACTGGGCGTTGGAGACACAAAATGGCCGTTCTGGGTGGGAAGGTTTATGTGCTAGGCGGATTTGATGGCACACAAAGACACAACAGTGTAGAGGCATATGACCCTTTTCACAACTGTTGGTCAGAGGTGGGTTCCCGAGGTAGCACAGTGTAATCTTGCTTGCCTGTGATATACAATTCTATTTTAATGTCAACATGTGAATTACAGTTTGAAAGAAAAAAACTGTTGTTACATGTGTCTCAACGGCAGGCTGTATTTCTTTCAGCATATATTGTTTTATTGTTCCTGTCCTGGTGGCACAGATGGTGCAGTGGGTAGCACTGCTGCCTCACAGCAAAGAGGTCCTGGGTTTGAATCCCCGTCGGCCAGGGCCTCTCTGTGCGGAGTTTGCATGTTCTCCCCGTGTCTGCATGGGTTTCCTCCGGATACTCCGGTTTCCTCCCACATTCCAAAGACATGCAGGTTAGGCTGATTGGAGAGTCTAAATTGGCCATAGGTATGAGTGCGTGAGTGAATGGTGTGTGTGCCCTGCGATGGACTTGCGACCTGTCCAGGGTGTATTCCTGCCTTAGGATTAGGATAATGAATTAATGAATGTTCCTGTCCTGCATCATTTCAACTAATAATTGGCAGCCTGTAGTGTAGTGGTTAAGGTACATGACTGGGACCCGCAAGGTCGGTGGTTCTAATCCCGGGGTAGCCACAATATGATCTGCACAGCCGTTGGGCCCTTGAGCAAGGCCCTTAACCCTGCATTGCTCCAGGGGAGGATTGTCTCCTGCTTAGTCTAATCAACTGTATGTCACTCTGGATAAGAGCGTCTGCCAAATGCCATTCATTTAATGTAAACTAAGGACTCTTCAGATCATTATCTTTCTGAAGAATAGGTCCCAAAGTCTTCTGAACACCTTGGTGTTCTTGCAGATATTTTGCCTTTGTCTTTAATTTCTCCAAAACGAGTCTGTTCTGAAATATGATAAGAAGATGTAATGAATATAAAATATTAGCCTGTCACTTCATTCTTTCATTTGGTATGACATATATTCCATTGTGATGTATTGTGCCCAAGAAATGTAAGAAAGATCGAAAAGTATGACAATATGCCCTGTTCTCCCCTAAAGTATTTCCAAACTATTTTTGAACAACTTGCATATTTTACTGTTAATGCTTCATGACAGATTTGCAGCACATTTTATTTGAGCTTTTTTTCTACATATCACAGGCGCCCCCTCTTGTGCTGAACGTAAGCTCCTTTGCTGCAGCAAGCCTCAAGGGAAAGCTGTATGTGATTGGAGGGGGTCCCAACGGCAAACTGGCCACGGATAAGACACAGTGCTTCGACCCTTCCACAAAAAAATGGACACTCCGGTCACCCATGCCGATTGAAGCCAAGTGCACGAATGCTGTGACCTTCAAGGAGCACATCTATGTCGTTGGTTGGTATTCAACTAAACTTAAGATACTTTCTTCTGACTACAATACATCTTAGTAGGTCTACTACACCAACTGTAACTGGTTTTAACCCTTTTATGGTTTGTTGAAAAAAAGACTTCAAATAGTTGAATGTGGAAAGAGAAATTATTGCCAGTTTTCACTTTGGGTTATGGTTTTGAAGCTCCCTCCAAAACATGCAAAGTCACTTCCAATCATTAACAACTGTGTGAACAGGTGCTTCCTGGTGTACGTTTGCTAATGTGGTGTGTCTCATAAGGTGGCGCAATGAAGGCCCTGTACTCCTACAGCCCTCGGGAGGACTGCTGGAGCCTGGTGACGCAGTTTGGCCACGAGAGAGCCAGCTGTGGCATTGCCGCCTGCAGCAACAAGATATTCATCACCGGTGGGCGTGATGAAAAGAACGAGGTGATTGCCACAGTGCTGTGCTGGGACCCTCAGGCACAGAAGCTGACGGAGGAGTGCGTTCTTCCCCGTGGGGTGTCTCACCATGGCAGTGTCACCCTCAGGAAGTCCTACACACATATACGACGGATAAGAGCAGGGATGGACTCTGCATGAATGAGTTGTGGCTCTGCCAACTGGACTCCAAGAAACAATTACCTCAGGAAAAAATACTCTGTTTTATTATTCCATTCTTGCATAAGGTTTGAGAAAGATATTTCTCATTGATCATTGATTGATTTTGGAGACAGTGTACTTTTTGTGTATTCTATACAAGAGGAATGTTTTGCCAAGAGCAGAGTGACTTGAGATTCCATGGATTGCCACTTAATTCATTCGCACCTACAACATGTTAGGCACTGACATGCTACCAGTTGACAGTGAGGTAGTGAGGTACTTGTTACTTGAGAGGCACACCTGTAGAACCCAAATTTGGTGAGTTTAAAAGGTGAAGAATATAAATGGAACAGAAAGATGGTTTGTGTATCTGTGGCAACTGTGAAATAAAGTAACTAAAATGTAAAAATGTAAAAAAAATTGAACTCATGGGGTAAAATAATAATGATGTTTATGTTTTAATGTATTTGTATAACTATATGTTTATTTGCAAAACAATTTGGTGACTATTGGGACAATGAAGCAATATTTAAAGAACTGTTATTTATTATATTATTACTATATTATTTTCCATTGGAAATCAATATTCTGACAGTGTTTAGATGGCTTTTCCCAAAACAACCCAAGCACATGGCATATAAATTATAGCTAAGTGCAAGAAGACAAAGTTGATAAATGATAAGATTCAACACAACATAAAAAGTAGATGCATGGTTTATTGGAATTAAACAAAGCTCCACAAATCAATATGGTAATGATTACATTGGATAGCTCTTGGGAAGTTCGATTTTACAGCAACTTATTGTCAGGCTAACCTGTCTATCCAGTTAGGACCTGTTATACTTTGATTACAATGTCCATCCTCAGTTGACGGGTTAACTGGAGGAACGACTGGCACAAGCTATGGCAAATGGTCTGTATTTATAATAGCACCTTTATCCAAAGCGCTGTACAGTTCATGCTTGTCATTCACCCATTCATTCACACACAAACACACACACACACACACACACACACACACACACTCACACACACCAACGGTGACTGGCTGCCATGCAAGGCAACAACCAGCTCGTCAGGAGCAGGTGTCTTGCTCAGGGACACTTTGACACACCCAACCCTCCGACTGCCAGACGACTGCTCTTACCTCCAAACTGCAAACATACATTGCAAAAGTACAGTCTATTGGTTAGCTGTACGGTTAAAAAACTAGCAAAAATACAAAGTTACAATTGCTATATTGGTTTTAGTCCACTCATTTCCAGGAGCTTGATCATTTACAGATTTTTACTATGGTGCTTTTCCATAGAAGTGTTTTGGCTGGTCCAACCCGGTCTCCGTTCCCTTAGAAACGGCCTAACGAGCCATCCCGTAAACAAAGCGTCAACTCCTCCCTTCGAAAATATAATTGGGTCCGCTATCTGTCAGTTTCGAGAACAGCTCTCTCATTCGTGTATGTCGACAAATTTCCCCTGAAGCGCTCCCGCGTTAGGAAATCTTCAGCGCAATTTGAAATTGGATTCTGGAAGAAAAACGAACACAATGTTTCAACTAGGTAACTGGCTAAAGTTTTTGTATAATGTTAGCTTAGCTAGCTATAATGTTAATTTGCTAGCTAACATTACTAAACTGACGTGATCGCTAAGTAAGTAGCTAAAACAAAGTGAAACTTCACAATCTAGCTAAAATGCTAAGTAAAACATTGGCATTCATAACAATGAACTGTTAGCTAGCTAGCTAATTGGCATTATCTATCATTATGTAACATTAGTGATATTTTCTATACATCGTCACGGCAAACTTTAAGGTTAACTATAAGGTTTCTTTTCTGAGAGATTGGCTAGAAAACTAAATCGCAAGTAAATTACATGATGGCTAGCTAGCTAACTTAGCTTAGTAAACGTAACAGACTAAGTAGATTTTACACGGCTAAATTAGAGGTAACTGTTATGTCTAAAAAATATATTTAACGCCAGGTACGTTAGGTATGACCAATCTGGTCTAGCTGGGTATGAGTAGGTCAACCAGCTACTGCTGGTACTGGTAGCTTGTCTGAGCTGGTAAGTTAACTGGTCTACCAGCTGTTTCAAAACATAGCTTGAGCAGGTCAAACCATGTCAAGCTGGGAGCTGGTCTGAACTTGTCAACCAGCTAAACCATGTCGAGCTGAGACCTGGTATGAATTGGTCAACCAGCGGTTTCAAATGCTAGCTTGAGCTGTTTTATTTCGGCAGAGAAAACCAAATGCTGTGACGTTATTTCATGCAATTCGAGCTATCAATATCATTTACCGGCCATCATCACATATGGGACTTGAAATTGTAATGTTTTTTCCTAGCTAGCTAGCTAGCTACGTGTCTGGAAACCAAAAGTCACATAGACGGGATTGTAAAAGTTAGGTTTCCCCAGTGACACTTAAGGGAAAGGGTAAGGTTTTCAAGTGAGACTGGTGACTGCGGCAAGTTAAATGTTGATGGCATGCCCTTTCTTGTCCACATAGCGGCTAAGGAACTGTAAGATCATCTGCAATGTCACTTCCAGCCCTCAGCCGTTCTGCTGAATACGTATCCGACATGCACGCTAAAGGGCATAGTTGTTGGACCCCCATTTGCGGGACTTCGGACCAGCTCCATGGCGACTCTTTCGACCTGAACAAGTCCTACCCTTGTGCAAGGAGGCCTTCGCCAAAGAAGGCCACGGCTCTGCAGCGCTGGCCTCTCCACGAACCTTCAGGTCAGGGAATTAAGTCAGACTGTTGTACAGGGACCAACAACAACATTTGTTATTTATCTGACGCTTTTATCCAAAGTGTTTAGTTGATTAGACTAAACAAGATAAAAATACACCTGAGCACATACTTTTGATAGTTCCCCTGAAACTGTTCTATTCAGGTAATTGAAAACACTATGTGTTTAGTGAGGGGAAAAAGGAAGGGGAATGCTATTGTCTGGCACATTCCGGACTTTCTATTTAATAAGAGAACCTAAAGTCTGACTTAGGCTGTGGTCTTAGATCAGGGTTTCCCGAACATTTTACTGATGTAACCCCAAATTAATGTTCCCAAACTTACACAACCCCAACACCCCACCCACACACATCTTGTGCCTAACAACACCCTTTAGCCACGGCTGTACTAGAAATATTCTGCAACCTCTCCTGCATCATTGCTTTATTATAGTTGGGTTGTTGTAATGTTAAACATGTAGTGGCCTAGAGTCACATATTTCCCATCCCAAAATCGAGCAACCCAACATGGGGTCCTGACCCATAGTTTAGGAACCCATGTCTTAGATATTTTTTTTTATTCTGGTAGCTACACCACATTCAAAGCAATTTAAAAAAATGGCAGATTTCATTTCATAAATAAAAAAATAAAAAAAACATAAAATGAGGAATGCTCTTCCCATTATTGGCATTACTCCCATTACTCTTCCCTCTCGTTTTAGTCTTGTACTTGCCTCACTTTTCCTTTTATTTTCCCCCTCCATAGGTTACAGCTGCAGTTCTGTAGCAGCAGAGAACCTTCACTTGAACAGTTTTATTCTTCCAAAGGCTCCATCCTGCTCTTTCTTAGACTGCTGCGCCGTGTCCACTTCTTTTCTTGCTCAGCTGGCCACTGGAGACCTCAACCAGTCCAGGCCCCCTGCAATCCCCGGTCCCAGTAAAGCAATCCTCACTGTTGATTCTAATACTATGGAGGTATTATATATATATTTTTTGGTTGAACGCATATTAAATATTCTCATCCAGTCAGAGAGTGCTGTAGAGGCAGATGTAGGATGTGCAGTATTGGGGCTATTGGGGGGGGGGGGGGGGATTGTTTGTAATTCCGACACCATTCTGACACCATTCAATTAAATAGTCTCTGAGAGCACTGACCATTTACATTGATTCTTTATGTTTTTGGACAGGGAAATGAATGGTTTTGTTCCTCAAATTTTGCATATTTTACAGATATTGGTTGCTAATGACCAGGCTTGCAAGTTGTTTGAATGCAACAGCAATGATCTGGTTGGGTTAAAGCTGTCTGGCTTCCTAAAGAAAACCAGTCAAATTATGGAGGAAGCCTTGGGAGAGGAGATTATCGAGGATGATGGAAGTATGACTATTGTGTCAGGAAAAGTGGTAAGAAGTTATTGATATCTTTTAAAAAATGTATATAATCAGAACTTGCAGGCTAAACTGTCTGCATCATTCCTTGTTTGAAATTGAACAATTTTTAAATGCACCAAACTCTTGAGACATTCAACATGTTCTTTTGAAAGTTTCAAGTCAAGTGTATAGAATTATCTACTGCTTTATATTGTTCTTGGTTATGAGAGATGCTGGAATTAAGAAGTGGTCTTGGAATTAATCTGCGATGATATTAGATCATAGTTTTATTTCACTAAATTCAGTAATAGTGATTCAACAGGTAGTCCCTAAAGGCTGTCTGTTGTGAGAACATTTGGAATGCGTAATTGTGAATATGTGGGTCATTGAAGTCACAACACACTGGGCGAGCCAATGTCATGGCACCTGGAATAATGCTTGCAATTAAAGAATCCCTAGACCCATGTGTTTGGTGTCTGCACTGAGGAAGGAAAATGCTGAAATGTCGTGTGTTTGTTCTTTTTAACGGACAGCTTCTGATAAATAAGTGGTTACTACACCAAGTGTGTCTTGGCCAGTTTGATTGTATCTTGGAAACAGTGTCCCTCTCTGTGTGCGTAGGTTGAGGCAGTGAGAAAGTCTGGCACCGAGGTACCAGTTTCAGTATGGACCAGAAGACTGACCCCAGAGGGACGCCGCTGTCTAGTTGTGATGGAACGAGTGGAAAGAATCACTGCCTGTGTGTCTTTTTTGCAAGATGTAGGTCTTCCATGTAGCATAAAGATTTGTTGCACTGTAGCAGTTCAAAGAGTACTTGGAATGCTCACAAATATTATAGGTTTTATTTCGAAAAAGAAGAAAATAAAATATGTTTAATGAAAGATTCAATTTGGCCTAATCACTTAGATGGAATGGCGGTTTTCATAGTGAGCAGCCAGGGAAGTCCATGGTAGAGAGGGTAATGTAAGGCCAATGTTCATTTTTTGCTGTTCTTTGTGATTCAACCAGTTCTTTGTCATTTCAGGGGAGGATCCTAAGCTGTGACCCAACCTTTGCTCATCTCCATGGCCACCAGAGTGCTGACGAGGTGGCGGGGCTGTCAGTTAGGGAGCTCATTCCATCCCTCTGCCTCCCACCTCACCAGAGGACTTTGCCCAAGGTTAGATACCACGCCTGTACATACCCTGCATGTACATACATTTGTGGAAAGAACACAACCTGATGTTTTACACGACACTGTGTCTACATGCTCATCTTGCCCCTGATGCTAAGAACAACCGCAGAGACCAGTCTTTGTGAATTGAAAGCCATTCTCCCTGCAAGATTTCATGCATCATTTTATGCATTCATATTTTTATGGCTTTATATATTTATTTGCATTCTCTTAAGGAGATGTGTTTCCTTGATTAATCTGTAAGGCAGACAGATTGTAATACCCTTTAATAATTGCACTATTGTGGAGATTCTTGGTCAGCCTGTACCGGTATAAAGCGGAAGTCAGAGTGGTACTACTGACTTTGTAACTTAAGTTATTTATTGGCTGATCTAGTCTCTCCACATAGCGGTCGTAATTATTTAACCTTACTAACTTCTTTTCGGCAACATCAGAAGTAAAAGCACGCAGATACCTTTGCCCTAGCTAGATTCGATCGTTGGGTTAGCATACAAAACTTTATCACTTTGCTTGTTTTATCCTTCTCTCCTGGCAGACACTTAGAATCCAGCGAGTCTCTGGTACGAGCAAGGACGGCACCACCTTTCCACTCTGTATCAAGCTGAAGGCTGCGGTGGATTGTGGCAAATCCTGGTTGAAGGACCAGTCCGGTGGGGTTAAGCCGGAGAGAGCGGAGGTTGCGCCCGTGTCCTCCAGCTTATGCAAGTCAGCGACTCTATCACACCCAGAGGATTCCCCCCAGAAGTCACCCGGTAAGCAGCAGCAGCAACGTTTGCTGGGATCCACTGGGAAATTAGGCGTTCTGCTGGTTTAGACACTGCACCTGTGGCCCACAAGATGGGCTGGTATGCTGTTTTACACTGGGAGACATGGGGCTGCAAACAAATTGTCCATGTAAACAAGTTTGCTTGACAAGATGAACATATTTCTCGAAACAATGTAACATTTGTTAGAAAAGTTTACGAGAAAGTAAAAGTAGCAAATGCATATTAAGGAACGGTAAAAAAAAAAAAAACTGTTGCTACATGGACTTCCTTCAACAAACTGATAAGATGACCATGATGTTACTGTAGTCTAATCTGAAGGAGCGTCACATAGGGATATTTAAATACAAATATTCCAGTGTACTTATATTAAAATACATTTGTATAATGTATAAATGTAGCCGCTGATTCACAGATTATACAGTTGTGAAATCGCATATGAAACAAGATATAAATCTAAGATATTAAATGCCTTTTATTTGCTTGCTTATGGCTGTTAAAGTGGGTTAGTCCTTTATTATGGTCATGTAATCTGCTTTTCTTTGTAAATGACCTATCTGTATGAATCAGATATGGAATAGATTAGACTGATGCATTGTAAATTGGCCATTTTCAAAGGAAAGGCAGCGGTAAGAATGCATTTCAGGAGAAGTGCTTTTGAACTCAGGTCTGAATGAATTGTGCTTGTGTTTCTGTCTGTCTCTGGTTTTGAGGGTGCCCAGAGGACAGCTGCCACCCATCCCCAAGCACAGGTTTGGTGTTCTCTGGGACCATCTGGGTCTTCACAGCCCTCAGCGGTCTTCTCACGCTGGATCACACCGGCTCCGTCCGCAGCATCACTGACGGCTTTGCCGCCGTGCATTTTGGGTACAAGAAGTCTGAGCTACAAGGGAAGGTATCCAAGTTCACTTAAAAGACAGGCTTAAGCACAAGCGCTAGGGTGTAATTATTCCAAACTCACAAAAGCTAAGATGTTGCCTTTACAAACTTGACAAAAGCTAAGGTTTAAATGTTCAATCAAATCTAACAAAAGCTTAGGTATAGCCATTCCAAAATGACAAAAGCTAAGATGCTGCCATTACAAACTGACAAAAGCTAAGGTGTAAACATTCGAAACTGACACAAGCTAAGGTGTAACTATTCCAAACTGACAAATGCTAAGATGTTGCCATTACAAACTGACAAAAGCTAAGGTGTAAACATTCAAAACTGACAAAAGCTTAGGTGTAGCCATTCCAAACATGCTAGGTATCAGAATGTTCAAATTACAGCGTAGACGCACATCACTGCTCCGTTGTGTCGGTAGAACGTCACCTTCCTGATGCCAGGGTTCTACGAGAGTCTGTGTGCGGTGGAGGAGACTTCAAGCCCCCAGCTTCAGCACCTGGAGGACGAGCTCAGAGTCGGCTCCCCTTCACAGGGACGTCTCCTCTTCCATGCCAGCTGCGTCAGCTCTTCCAGCAGCTGCACAGGTAAAGCCCGGGGTGTCAGGGGAGGTGTTGTTAGAGGACAATAACATGCTTAAGGCTCATTGGTGAAGAAGGGCTGGTGGTGTTACAGTGTGGAATATGAGGTGCTCATTGATGGACTCCTCACTCTGTTCATTCAGATCACTGTAGGTGTTCTGCTAGTGCTAACCAGCCTGGAAGCATGTCCAGTCATTCCAGCCTGCCCGTGTCATTGGAGGGGAAGCTGCAAGGTGGGTCCAACTCTAAAGCATACGTCAGATGGAGTCATTTACAGCACAATGGAAACTTCATATGCTGTTACTAAACTACTGTATTATCACTGATACAATAGGCCAAATGAGTCACAGTTTCTTTGATTAAACAAACTAAATCTACTATCCAAATGAGTCAAATGAGTGTGTCTCAACACTATTGCTAAAACAGCACTGTTTCAATACATCAGGTGTTATTCCTCCACACTGAAATGTCCCTTTGCTTCATGGCTGTAAATAGTTGAATTGGTTGGGTTTTAAAGGTTTTTTTTCTTGCTTGTTGTGCAGGTCCTAGCACAGTGCTGGCCGGTGACATGGCCATGGTTCAGCAGGAGACCCAGAGGAAGGTCTCTGGGAAAGAGAGCATCTTTACCGGGACCAGCGACAGGCTGGAGAACCAGGGCAGCGCCCCATCCACACTGTCCTCGCCTACTGTCACCTCCACCCCGTTAGATGGGTAAGTACCCCTGGCACCTTGTTTCAGGTTTTAGGGAAAGTCAAATGCTATAAGTACTCAGATACGGAAATGGATTTCCAAGAAAATAATTGGTTTTCTACGTAATACTTAGTGCATCATCCCCAGGCAAGAGTAATGGCACTTTTAATAAAGAAAAGAAAATTAGCACTGCCACCTAATGGAACAGATGGTACTGCACACAGTGATAGTGTAGATGGGTGGTATGTATATTTCCCTATGTGCATCAAGCACTCACAGGACCCTTTGTGTTGAGCATGGAGTGTGTACATTACATTCGGGGCTTCATGTAAAGCAATATGCTCTGGTGGTCAAGGAACTCAAATTACAATATTTAGGGTTCGATTCCCAGTTGAGGCAGTTTGTAGCGCTCTTGCACAAGTATTAACCTGAATTCCTCTTTTGTTACAATCCTGTATGAAGTGATAATATGAAAACACGTTTATTCTGTTTGCCAAGAAAGCATATAGATATACACTCAGTGAGCACTTTATTCGGTATTTTAGACTTAAGTCTTCTACTGCTGTAGCCTATCCACTTGGAGGTTTGATGTGTTGTGTGTTCAGAGATGCTCTTCTTCATAATACTATTATAATACATGCTTATTTGTGTTTCTGTCACCTTCCTGTCAGCTTCAACCAGTCTGGCCCTTCTCCTCTGACCTCTTTCATTAACAACGCATTTCTGCCCACAGAACTGTTGATCACTGGATGTTTTTTGTTTTTCGCACCATTCTCTCAGGAGGTTGTGTGTGAGGAAAAACCCAGGAGATCAGCAGTTTCTGAGATAATCAAAACACCCTGTCTGGCAAACAATCATTCTACAGTCAAAGTCACCTAATAATATTTCTTCCCCATTCTGACATTTCTGAAAACAGCTGAACCTCTTGACCACGTCTGCATGCTTTTATTTTATTTTAGTTGCTGCCACATGATTGGCTGATTAAATATTTGCATTAACATGCTGGTGTACAGGTCTACCTAATAGAGAGTGGTCTGAGTGTATATTTATAGTTTAGTTGAGATTGAGAGTGTATTGCTTGCCCTACAGGCAGGTTGGCACCGCAGAGTCGATGGAGCAGGCTGCCCTGGTGGGCCCAACCAGCAGTGGGTGTGCGGGTGCGCTCCTGCTGACTCAGGACACGCCCTGTCTGTCCTCCTCCTGCCCCGTGCACAAGCTCCTCCCAGGGCCCGATGCTCGCCCTGCCCCTCCTGACCCAGCTGACAGCAGAGATCGCCCCCTGCTGGACTGCATGTGCTCCGGGCGCAAAGACTCGCAGGACTCCAGCTTCGAGGTCATCTCGATCGGGAGCCACTCGTCCTCCGGGTTCAGCGAGAAGTGGGCCGGGGGCTCCGGGGCTGAGCGTGCGGAGGACGTTCGCCCCGCCCGCGACCCCTTCCCGCCCTCCGACTCCGGCAGCTGCTTCCTGGACGTGTGCTCGGACGGACTCCTGATCACCAGAGCCCTGCGAGACCTGGAGCTCAGCGGCAGCCTGGAGCTCCTGTCCCAGGCGTCCTGCGACACGGCCGAGCTGCTGCGCACCCCCTCCCCGTACGTGGTAGAGTCCGACCTGGAGGGAGAGGTCAACGCTGAGCGAACCACGGGGCCCCCGGAGGGGGGGGGGGACGGAAACGCCTCTTTGGAAGCGGAGCGGGGTCGCTGTTCGGACGCGTCCTGCGGAAGCCCTGGGTGTGAACGGGGGGGACAGATAGTGGAGGTCTGGAGGTCCTGCACACAGGCAGACACCCCAACCACCTCCACCCCGAAGAAGCAGCCGCTGAAAACCCTAGGGCCGTCCACCATGAAGGGGGAGATCCTGGAAGGGCGCTACCTGGGGAACTGCTACCATAGAGATGGATCCAGACTCAGTATGTAGCATTTATTTCCTCTAGCTCACTACTGTGATTCTAATCTTTTAAGCCCGTTTGAAAATTAACTACCTCATAATGGCAGCTGCAGACATGAAAATGCTCCCTGTGTATGAATCACACGCAGTTTTCTTAAACCATGGTTTTGATCCATTTTCATCCATCTGGCTTTGATGAAAGGCCTCCCAGGGATCATAGTCTTAAAGTTAAATTGCAAAAAATTTCTAAAGATCGAAAGGTGGGGGTGGTTGAGTTCGCGATCGCAGACACCTTACGGTGCCTTCTGCTGAAAGCGCAGGCTGATATATTATCTAGAAACAAGACTCATCTCTTGTACAGTATGTATGTTGTGCCTTAGAGAGCATTAATGCAACCCTATGTCTGTTTAGTGGTCAAAATATTTCAAGCTTAATTCAGAAGTGCACACTTACCATATTGACATCACTTGATACTTAGATGTGCTGTTGGAGATTCAGAAAACCCAGCTTCCTGACGGTCAGCCCCTCTCCTGTGTGTGGATGAAGTGCAACGACATTGGACCCCAGCAGGGGGTGCCAGTGGGTCTTCAGTCCGACACCGAGATCAACAGCAACTCTCTCCAGGACACATCTGGGCTGAGTCTGGGGGAGGTGAGTGGCACAACCACACCTTTCTACAAATGTATTACAACCTTACTACAGTTTAAATGTGTCTTAATAATGCATTTCATCATTATTAGAGAGACTTTCAACAGGTATCCAAAATGGAGTGTCCAACGCTCGTATCATTCATCTGTGTGCTTGCTTCTCCATGTCCTAGTATTCCAGTCTTCTAAGTGGATGTTGTGCCAGTACGTCAATGCTAATTCCTTCTATTCTATTCTATTCCTTCTATTCTATTCTATCTACCGTCAATGCTGTACCATGTGTATTCCTTCTATTGTTCCTAACTTTTCCCCTGACTTATTTATTCAATTCCCTCTATCATTTGTAGATCTTTACTTTTGTATTTTCCAAGGGCAGGTCATGTGTAAATATAATCAATAGTGTGTCATTTAACCTGGAAAATACCAGGTGGGGTAACTAGTGAATCTGTGAGTAGGTGAAAAGCATCCAGGAGTGCACTTCTCCAGCTTTGCTGTACTGGGGGAGGTGGATAGAGCGTATCGCTGGTTAACGAAAGGCACGCCCGGTCCCTCTCCGGCAGGTGATCAGGGACGCGGTGCGGGCCGAGGCCTTGCGTTCCCCCCAGGACCTGGAGCACTCCCGGGCCTGCGAGGGCCAGTTTGGGGAGGAGTACTGCCCGCTGTGCGCTGTGGGGAGGGGAGCCTTCGGCTTCGTGTGGAAGGCCCGCAGGCTCGCCGACGGCAAGGAGGTGAGGCTGGCACCCACACCGTTCCTGTATGTAACACGCCTCCTAAAATCAGTCATTTAACATAAGGACACACAGCGGCATCAGTGCAAAGTACTGAAGCTAGTAGTGCTAATGAGCTTAGCCTTGTGGAGAATCTTCAGCCTACTAGAGTTCAAGCCAGATCCTTGAGGTCCAGGTCCATCTAAAATGTTTGTGCACATTTTAATTCTTAGAATATACCGCTCAGGTCAGTCCCTCTGGCTCAAGTTGGTTTGGCAGTAACAGCGATGATTCTGGTTATTGAGCATTTTGTATTTTACCAAAGATTCTCCTGAGAGCAGTTTAACTATCAGGAATCTAGTGTCGCCTCTTTAACCTGACTTGCAGTAAAACTTGTGAGAAGAGGAAGTGCAGTATCAAGATAACACTGGGCTTTACAGTATTAATACAGTGTGAAATACAGTATTAGAAATGAGGAATGGTGATGTATAGTGTTGTAATTCTATACGCATTTGATTGCTGCTGTGTTTGGTCAGGTTGTTGTGAAGTTCATCCAAAAGGTCCGCATAGTGAAAGACTGCTGGGTGGATGATCCCGACATGGGCCGAGTCAGCCAAGAGATCTCCATACTGACCCGTCTCCAGCACCCCAACATCGTTAAGGTGGGAGAGAAACTTCGGGAAGACAAATGTCATTGGGGTACGGGTGTCCAATATCAGAACTGTGACAACCTTCTGGTTTCAGGTGTTGGAGGTGTTTGAGAACGAACAGTTCTTCCAGATGGTGATGGAGAGGCACGGGGAAGGGCTGGACCTGTTTGAGTTCATCGAGCGGCAGCCTCGCCTGGACGAACCGCTGGCCAGCTACATCTTTAGACAGGTGAGGGACGTAGGTGCCTTTGGACTCTCCTGCTTCAAGTGATGGAGGAGCTATGCCGCCATTTTGGCTCTCCTCTGCACTCACATACGAACTTCAGGCTTGTCTGAGCCCATTGACAGAACGGCTGACATTTTTGCTACTCTTTCACAATAAATGAAAATAAATACGCATGATGTCTTTGTGCACCAGCTGGTGGCTGCGGTGGCCTACCTTAGAGGCAAAGGAATCCTTCACAGGGACATCAAGGATGAGAACGTCATCATCGACACAGGCTTCAACGTCAGGCTCATTGACTTTGGCTCAGCCGCCCTGCTGGAGCCGGGCAAACTGTTCTACACCTTCTGCGGCACGCTGGAGTACTGCTCCCCAGAGGTGCTGCAGGGAAACCCGTACGTACTGTGTCCTCCAACGACTTGTCTCCCTGTCCGAATGCTGTTAACATTCAGCTACATCATACAGATGGATGCAGTGGTTTCTTCATTAGCCTTAAGAATAAGAAGTCCATTCAGAGCAAAGTTATTATACGGTTTTGATTTTGACTTCAGATTGTCTCTGAATTGAAGTGATCGTGGAAATGGAGCAATTCTGATTCAGGTCCAGGTGAATTTCATTGATCTCAGCAGATGAAGATCAGCAATAAGATGCTTTGGGGGGGCTTTGTGACACCTGATTGTGTTGTGCAGGTATGAAGGTCCTGAGCTGGAGATGTGGTCCCTGGGCGTGCTCCTGTACACTCTGCTGTTCAGTGAAAACCCTTTCTGTGAGGTGGAGGAGACTCTGCAAGCACAGCTCTGTCCACCCTTCCCAGTCTCCTCTGGTAAGTGCCCAGCTGTTTCCACAGTACATGTGCACTCATAAGAATGTGCACTCTTCAGAATAAATAAATCACATTAATATATCGGTAGGAGATGGCAACCCTGCCCAGGAGAGCCACAGGGTGTGCTGGTTTTTGTTTTCACCTTTTAGATTCAGACCCAAGAAACCAGGTGATGTTAGTTAACTGTTCAACTGCTTTCATTGATCAATTAAGTGCTGAGTAACACAGAAAGCCAGTGCTCCCTGTGGCTCTCCAGGACCAGTTTTCCCAACCCCTGGGTTGGGGCTATGGAAGTACAAACCATATATGCTTCTTGGGGAAGTGATGAAGCGCTAATCTTCTCTCCGGTTATCTCTTCTCTTCCCTCCTGCAGAGCTGCAGGGGCTCTTGTCTGGCTTGCTGCAGCCAGAGCCTGGGCTGAGGAGCACCCTGGAGGCAGTGCTGGAGGCTCCCTGGATCCGCCAGCCCATCAACCTACAGCACTACAGCTGGGAGGAGGTGTTACCCACCAGTCACAGTGAGAGCCACCTATTACTGCTTTAACCCTTTATGGTGTAAGATGGCAAAAATGTGATTTGAATGTTCTTAACTGAACATTCTGATGTTGATGTAACAATCACTTTTGGAAAAAGCGCAACACTGCTACTTTACAGAGTCACCACTTTATTGGCAGACGTGCTGACGTTTCGCCACTAGGCCTTCATCAGAGTAACAAAAGTTTAACCTCAAAAAAAGGTGCACCTGCAAAAAAACTCTACCAAGGTGTGCAGGCCCTCTCTGGCTTTGATGTAACAATCACTGAAAGCAGTAGAGTTCTAGAACAAAGACTAGAACTTTTAGAAAAAAGTAATTATCCAGCGCTATTTGGAGGAATTAACAGACTATATACAGCTGGATGTTTCGGTGTAGATGCTCTTGCACTGCAGTATGTTTTTGTGCCGGACATCTTCATAAGTATTAAAACACCATAACGGCATTAGGTCCCCAGTTTTGGTTTGAGCCCATGCCTCTTGTTCAGGGGTCCTGTGTCCCAGCAGAGGGTATCACATGCTTGGCTATACAAACTGTTTGGCTGTTTCCTTCCAAACAGGTGTAGGTTCAAGCCATCTTCACTGCAATTTCTGCATTTCAGATTCTCTTCTGTTCCACGGGTCGGACCAAGGGGCTTCACAGGAGGATGGCCTGTATCCCGATGCGGAGCAGTACCGGAGCCAGTCTGAGGACTCTCTTCCAGTTGAGGATGAAGATGAGGAAGATAGGAGGTCCATGGCTGCTTTGGAGACAGAACTCCTCAAGTATCTAGCCGATGAGTGATGACTGCAATGCTGGGTCCTGGAGGACCACAGTGCCTGTAGAGAAATTGAACTCTGGCCTTGTAGCGTCACAGTACCTGCAAGATTACTCCGTCCTTGTCCTGGAGGGCTATGGTGTGTGCAGGGCTGCTCAACTCTAGCCCTGGAGGGCTGTCATACCTGCAGGGCTACTCAATCCTGGTCCTGGAGGGCCACAATAGCTGCAGAGCAATTCAACGCAAGTCTTGGGGCAGTCAGCTGATTTTTTCAGTTGTCCCCCAAGTTTTCCCCTACCAAAGCAATTCAAGGCAATCTGATTTGAAGTATGTTGCAATATTTCTGAGATGCTTACTGTTGAGAGTTTCATACACTTGCAGTAAAGTACCAGCATCTGGGTTTCCTGTTGATGACCAACTGACCAGCTTCCAAAGTCTTGCATTTTACTGTGGGAAATGTCTGACTTTTCTCACTGACAGCATTTATTCCCCCGCAAGAGTCTTACCACACAATGTAGAAGAAAAACAAAGGGGGGGGGGGGCGTATGTCAGCAGGTATGGGCCTTTTAAACTTACTGTTTTCTCTCTTTTTAGCCTATACATGTGATTTTTCACCATTGAGATGCTATAAGGCTTTGATCTGACTGCCCCTGAGTTTCATGAAGGTATTTATGAGCTGTGGGCCTCATGTTGCACTTTGAAACCAGGCTAGGTTGTGGATTAAAATAATTCAAGACATTAAATTGCCAATCACACTAGACATTTTGTCCCATCTTGTGGGTTCAGTTGCTTGAATCGGTTCATCTTCATGTTGATGAAACTAACTTGTTCTCTTTCCCAGTTACATGCTTGTTCACGTTTATACTGGAAAATCAAAGACCAGAACTAATTTAGTCCTCTTAACACAACTCCCAACCAAAGACTGCACCAAAATATTTTTTGATTGGACCTCAGGATCTTTGTTTTGTAGGCTTTAGTTTCTGTCACCATTTGCATATGGCTATGTGAGCAATGCCACTGTCTCTGATTAGTCAGGGAGCAAATGGGGTTATCAGATGCTTATTTTGTGTGCTACTTTTTAATTATATTTGTAGTCACGGAGGATACCTACTTAACAATCGTTGGAAAAGTCCTGAATGAGACCGTTACTGTTAGTCCAAGGACTTTGATTCTTCAAGGTAAAGATTCTGTCTGTTGTCTGGAGACCAGGCGAATGTGGCGTCAGTGCCGGAAATTGATAAATGCTTGGCTCATAACAGCTGTCAATAATGTCTGAGCGCAACTGATCTTTATTGTATGCGTTTCAATGCATACATGCAAGCATACATTTCAATGCATACATTATTAAGCCCTGTTTTGGACAGTGTCTGTTAATACATGTTTATACATACAAGCTTAAAGAAAACTGAATGTGAATATGTGCATAATATCAAATATTACATGGAGGGCCTCAAAAAAATGTTTTAGGTTTTGTTAAACACGACTTTGGTAGTTTTTTCCACTTTTAGTGATTGCTTGAGTATTTAAGTATTTTAATATTTATGTACACGTCAATAAAAATGAAAGTCTTGTATGTGATATGCATTATTTATTTTTTGGCTTTGTTATTATTTGTTGTCGGATATTTTAGCACGCAGTGATTGTCCAGCCAATGTACTTGCTTTGTAGATTATTCAATATTGCGTTGTCGTGTGCTGCTTATGGTACTCTTATTTTTTGAACACTAAATAACACTTTCTTTTTTAAAACTGTGTTCTTTCCATTTGAAATCATTTGAAAACTGCGACCATGGATTTCAATATTTCAATGCTGTCTTAATAAAAGATTGGAACTGTTAAACTCAATACGGAACTAAAGCTTCAATTGATTGAATTCGGGGAATAGTTATTCAGACGGACGTGTTATGGCTGCACCAATATGCAGAAAGTTGGTCAGTAATTGTTACATATTGTAAAGTTGCAACGATTTCGTTGTTTAAACAGTACGGTAGAATATCTCTCATTCCGATGTATGTAGCCGTAAATCATAACTGAAAGTTTGAGTTATCTAACAAATGTATACGTAGCCTGATGCTAGCCAATAGCGAGCAGTGCATAGCTACATGCGTAGCATTAGTATGCATAGATGCAATCACAAACGAAGCTACATAATGCTACTCTATTTGTTTTTACGTTTAACATGTTTATAGCTGATACGATACAGGGAGCTACATGTTATTTTGCTATGCTGTTCACTTCGTGCCATGTGTGCAATTGTTTATCTGCTAGCCAGCCAACTCGCAAAACAATAAACATTTTAGGTACTATTTTTTATCACAAAAGATAATTTCACTGTAATACTTTTTATTTTATTTTAGGTGCTTATATGGACATTCAGAGCAGCGCGTGGTCACGTTGGCTGTGGGTACAGTCCAGGTTATCTCATGCTACGTGATAAACAAACGAAAGTTTGCCTCGTTAGAAACCTCTGCTTGGGGCATGACCAAAACTCAACAAGACAACGGCGTACGGATCGGGAGGAAATGCTCAGTACTCTGGTGGATATGGGCTTTACCGAGGCGGAGGTTGAAGAGTTAGCCAGACGAAGCTTAAGCAGTTGCACCGACAACGCAGCCCAGCACCTCTCCGTCCTCTCAGCACTAGTGGCGCTGGGCTTGAACCCTTCTAGCATCCTGAATATCTTGGACAAATGCCCGGAGCTCCATAGGGTGAAGGGAGGTCTGCTGCAACAGCGAGTGGACAACCTGCGCAAACTAGGACTGGTGGAGGGTGAGGCTGATGTGTATATATTTTTAAAAGCATAAAAGTACTAGTGTGTTATGGTTAATGCAGGGGTGTCAAACTTCAGTCCTGGAGGGCCGCAGTGTCTGCAGGTTTTTGTAGTTTCCTTTCAGTCAGCAGCCAATTAAGGCCTTGAGAATGAGGTACGTGGACTCTAGCCTGAAACACACCAAATACCAGCAGACACTGCAGAGTTTTGACACCCCAGGGTTAATGGTTTGTAACTTGAAGTTAGTTTTTCAGGTACAAAACCTGACTTGCTCTAATACGTATACGGCTGTACTTTGGTATTATGTTCAGGCCATCCTCCACGGTATGGTTGTTAGTCCAACCCAGAGCTGTGCTGAGTAGTAACTCAGGTCCTATGCTGGCACATGCAGTTACATCATTCACAGGGGTCAGGTAATGGGAACCGTAAGGAATTAATGGAATGTGGTTGAAATCTGCTTTATATATATATATTTTTATAAGGTAATTGCTAATATGCTATTATGCGTGAGTTTATTTCCTGTGCTATTTACCTGTCCTTGTCCGCAGGCAGCCTACAGCGGGTTGTGAAACACCTCCCTCAGCTCCTCACTCTGCCCATTAAGAGGGTCAATGCAGTATCACGATTCCTCCGGGAAAAGTGCCGCCTCACAACCCAGCAAATCACAGACGTCCTGCGAGACTCCCCTGCAGTTGTGCTGGAGGACGCCGGCAGACTGGAGTACAAGTTCCAGGTGAGATAGTGGGTGCCCACGTGGAGGGAAGAATGTGGTCATTTCATAGGTACTGTGCATCCCAAGTGGTTTATTTATTTTGGAAATTCATAGTGCGAGCCCATTGCTGGGCTGTTATCTGCAGTCCATGTGTAATTTGGTGTAAAGTAGGATAGCATTCACACATTTAATTTGTCCATTTTCATTCCACACACATTTAAAGTTTAACACATTATCATTGCTATGGTGGGCATTGAACTCTCAACCTTCTGTGTCAAGGCAGTTGTTACAGCCACTAAATTGATTTTTTTTGCCTCCTGAATGGTTCCCTCCCATTAACCCTCTTATTATGTTAAGATCTTATGACTGCTTTTACGTTTGGGGTCAAATTGAGCCCAACAGTTTAAATAAACACAAAATATAATAATATACAGTAGTGTGCATAAATGTGGTCAAAAAGCCTTTTTTGTAATAGTAATATTTAAGTGAACAGAAGCGATCCTGACCTCTGAATGGTAGAGTGGGCCCCCAGCTGCCACCCAACCCCAAAGCTTAATGGATCCACCTCCATGATACACATGGCAAGGTGTTCTTCTCTACAAAGGCTTCTTTCTCCAAAAAATACCTTCTTTGGTGGTGGGCCAAGAGTTAAAGTTTGGTTTCGTCAGTCCAAAGCACATTGTTCCAAGAGGCTTCTGGGTTCTCAGTGTTTTCTTTTGCATACTTCCCATGCTTAATTTTGTGTTGGTTGTTCTTTCTGACAACTCTGCCATGTAGATATTTGTATGTTGTATTGTTGTTCTGTGAACAGCTGGACTCGTGTTTGCTACTATTGTTTGCAGCTGTATTGCAGTGATGTGTGGGTTCTTCTGAGCATTTCTCATCAGGTCTCAGGCCATTCTATCTGAAATGTTTCTTGGTCTTTCAGACCTTGCTTTGACTTCAACTGTTCATTTATCTTCCATTTTCTAATAATGTTTCTTATAGTGGTAGTTTGAAACTTTGAGAGTTTTCTCCTTCTTGGTGGAACTTAACCATCTTCATTCTGAAGTCTTTGAACAACTGTTTCGAGGAACTCATGCTTGTTAACACCAGACAGAACAGCCACTGCAGTTGGATACTTTAGAAAGCATGGAGTTACTTCAGGATAAAAAGTTAGTCCCTGGAATTATAATCACCTGACTCATTGAAGACCTAACGAGTAAATCACCTGAGCCTGGGCCTTAGTCATCAACTTTAACAAAGAATAATCCAAAGGGTTCCCAAACCTTTCCACAGGGCTCTTTTCCTTTTATTTTTATAATTTATAAACAGTAAAAAAAGACAATGAGAAGCAATCTTGCTTTAAAATTTGCAGAAATGTTTAACTCTGTACCATTTAGAGTTTTTGCATTCAGGTTTGCTTTTGATCACATAGAGATTTGTTGTAACAGACATTCAAACCAGGGATGCCCAACTTTTTGCACCCCACTGTAGGTGGTCAAATTGACCCCAAACTTAATATGAAGGTTAAAGCAAAAAAATCTGGTGCTCAATTGAATACTGACTGCACCATTACTGATCAGGTAATTGTGACCAAGGTTCAAATGCATATATGAATTCACATCTCTATGCTTTCTCCTTTTGTTTCCCCCCTGTAGTATGCTTATTTCCGTATGGGCCTTGGTCAGTCAGAGATGGTGAAGTCTGGGCTCTTCCGTGTCCCCCTTGAAGAAGTCAGGTACCGGCATGGCTTCCTGGAAAAGCGGGGCCTGTACCAGACCCCAGACAAGAAAGGCCAGACACGCATCGTGAACCCCAAACTCAAGGACTTCCTCAGCGTTCCCGAGGTTACCTTCCTCAGCAAAGTTGCCTTGGCAACACAAGAGGAGTTTGAGGTCTTCCGGAAGCTGACGGAGAGAGAGATGCGGGAGGAGGAACAGCCAGAGTTCAGTAACAGTGATGAAGAGGATGAGGAGGGCTATGAGAGTGAGGGTGGAGGGAGCGCAGGCTACAGGAAGAGGAGAAAGAAATGAATGGCGGGAATGTGTGAATGCAAAACCGAACTGTTGTCTAGATGTCTCACTAAATCAAAGTAGCTTAAAATATTTATTCTTTTCATACTTTATTTTTGTTTTATTTTGAAGGGTGATTATTTGAGTGTTTATTAAAAGTTTATAATAAAATTGTCAAGAGAATGGTTCCATTTGAGACTGTTGTATGCAGAGGTATCCTTTTGGTTTATTTTGAAATTGATGAACTTGAAGTGTTTTTCATTTCTGAATATTAAAAACTATTCACACATCATGTGATCCTACCAGCTAATTCCCAGTCCCGTATGTGTATCAAAACTTTAAATGGAGGTATGCATTGATAGCCCACCTAAACCTAAATTAGACCGTTATTGCCACTCCCTCATCTCTGAAACAAAATACCGCAGTGACATCATAGTGAACTTTTTATTCTACATTAGTTATTTTAACCAGCTTACAGATTTATCCAAAGTGATTTACAGTTGATTAGACTAATAGGTAAGTTACGTTAAGCGCCTTGCTCAAGGGCCCAACAGCTGCACAGGCCTTACTGTGGCTGCATCGACCAGCAACCGTCTTGAGTCCCAGTCATGCACCTTAGCTACATGCTGCCACATATTTACATCTTAATGTTTCCTGAAAAATAAACTTGCACTGCAGATTTTACTGTCAAACATTCCTCTCTACAAGACCGAGGTAGAATTATAATGCAATCCTGGCAACGCACCCTTAGACGGTCATGGGTTTATTGGTCTGCTTGGTACTGAAAGGTGTAGTCAGGTGCCCTTTGCTCAGGTAGCTTTTTTTTTTTTTTCATTTTTTTTTTTTTAAGTTTGTATCCATGGTTACCGGAGGCATCCACTGTATGTTTGACTTGACAGCTCTTCGTGGCACTGATTTTCGTGCTATGACTGGTATCGGCATATGGCCCTGCTTTTTATTGCTCTGCCCAGCCCCCTGTGGCCGGATATGAGATGCGAATATCGCACGTACAGACCGCTGTGTCCGAGTCAATAAATTAAGGCCTGAGAAGACAGTGGTGTGTCGTGAGATTGCGTACATGGCATTTGTCTTATCTGTCGTCTGGGTAGAAGAGGGAGGGACACGGCAGGTGTGGGGAGGGGGGGGGGGGGGGGAAATGAAGACCAATGTTTTCAACAATTGCGGTGTTATCATGTAACCGCTGAATGACTTCTATTTCATACAGTCAAAATGATCACATATAAGTCGGCAGTGGTCATCAGCTGATAACAGCAGCACATTGCCAAAGGTATTGATCTCCAAAAAGCATCACTACAACTGGCGAGTGGTATTGGTGGGTCAGCTTGCCAGCTGTGCTTCAAAAGGGTAAGTGAGTCGCCTGTCCTATCAAAACCGTACATGGCGGTTTGTTCTCAATCAATATTTATTCACTTTTTGTGTTTGACTTTCTCCAGCATGTCGATCCAGATCTATGCTTAATTATAGCTGAAATCAAAGTGAGAAATGACCAGTTGACAAAGTACATAATTATGTGGGCAGCCACACCCAGATAATTCCAAGATATCCATTTGGGATTGGTGATTCCAGAATTAAGGTTTTATACTTGCATTTCTGGCAATAAAAGCAATAAAAATAAGCAAAAAGGACTGGTATTGTTATATTATTTAATCAGTGTGTTTATCAGCATTTGATGTATTTCACAGTTAAGTCATCTTCCTCAAAATTGACAGTGGAAAAGGTTGATTGGATAAATGTAATATTCTGTTGTGAAAAATATTGTTCATGGTTTGTGGAATTAATGTTTTCCTGACTTTAGATTGAACCTGCTGGCCTTGTTTAAGCATTGACCAAAGACATACTCATGTCAGAAATTATGTTTAAAATGTTTGGAAGCAATTCTTCACCTTCAAATCTCAATCTTCTTTTGTTAACTTAAGATATTAATTAATCAAACGCAATTTATATTTAAAATATTGACATGGTAGTGAAAGCTCAATCTTTTTGCATGCAATACAATGTCTTGTTTTGACTCCTCAAAAGCACCATTATGATTCTACATTACTTTCTGATTGCCTCCATAGCTATAATAATATTCCTGCTGCTAATTATGCAATGTCTCATTGATAACTATGGATGTGAATAGTGTACAACAGCTTGGAGCTTGGAATTCCTGGGTAAAATTCACAGAATGGGCGATCCAGAAATGGCTTTATTGTGAATCGTGTACATCCAGTCATGGGTTAATTCGGTGGTTACTGTCATCAATTTCCAGGAGGAGGCTGTGATTGGCTGACAGGTGGTTGGGTCTGGCCCACCTGCACTGTGTGAAGTAGAACCAATGAGTGTCTCTCCATATGACATCAGCGGGATGAGGGCATCGTGGTCCGAGATGTCCAACTTCACGGAAGGGTGGTACGAGAGCCTGCAGAGCTGGCGCATGGAGCTCTTGCTGATCCCGGCCGTGATCTTCACCGCCCTGGCCCTGGTGGCTGACCCCTTGTTGTTAGCCTGCGTCCTGCTCTCCAGGGCCCTACGACAGGAGACCCGCTACCTGCTGCTGGCTAACATCCTACTGAGTGATACGGTCTTCCTCATCATCAACCTGGCCAACCTGGCCTGCAACTCGCTGGGCGTGTGGATGTCGCGACCCCTGTGCGAGCTTGTCACGGCCGCCTCCGTCACGGCCTACTGCAGCAGCATCCTCACCATCACCCTCATGGTGGCCGACACCTACGTGGCCGTCCGCTGGCCCCTGCACTACCGCGACCGGCTGCCCCCCTCCAGGACCCACAAGATCCTGGTGGCGGTGTGGCTGGTGGCGGCCTCGTACCCGGTCTCCCTGATGATCCTCATGGAGGTGCTGGAGGAGAGCGCCCCCTGGAGGCAGACCGTGTGCCTGGTGCTCTTCTCCTTGAACTCCCGGGGGAAGGACATGATGGTGGGTGTGAACCTGTACTTCTTCATCTGCGCGGTGCTCTGTAGCAGCCTCATCATGTACTGCTACACCCGGCTGTTCGCCATCACCAGGACCTCCGGGATCTGGCAGAGCCGCTACTCCCGGGCCAGGGTGACCCTGCTGGCGCACGCCGTGATGATGCTCCTGTACTTCGGTCCCGGCATGGTCTTCACCGCGGAGCTGGTCCTGTTCCACCGAAGCGGCGTGAGCCAGGACGTGAGCGTGTGGCTCAGCACGGTCAACATGAGCGTGCTCATGCTGCTGCCTCGGGCGTGCGCGCCCTTCCTCTACGGCCTGCGGTACCGCGAGATCCACCACACGCTTCTGGTGCTCTTCCGCCGGCGGAGGCTTAGCCAGGTCGCGGTGGTGTAGCCATCCGCTGATCCCCCCTTTCTGGGTGAAGGTACTTCAAAGGTCTCCTTTTTACTTGTGGTCGTGGCATCCGCAGTGATTTTGCAAAAAGAGCCATCTTGTTTTTATCACTGCTTCAACGCATCGTCCTCAGTTTTTGTATTGGTTACCATTAGATTAGTTATTTAGCTAATGCTTTTATCTAAAGCGACTTAAAAGCTGATTTGACTAAGCAGGGGACAATCCCCCCTGGAGCAATGTGGGGTTAAGGGCCCAACAGCTGTGCATCTTATTGTGGCTCCACCAGGGCTTGAACCACCAACCTTTTCGGGTCCCAGTCCTTAGCCACTAGGCTACCCTCATGCTGACAAATGATTGTGATCATTCCTACCACCACCAAGAGTCAAAATTCAACTCATTCATTGAGATCTGGTGTCAGGGCAACCATATTGTGTTTCCCTGGAAGTACCACCACCACAGGCCAAAATCTAAATGTAGAGGCATATGCGATTCCCCTCATAGTGACTGTGGTGGTGGGGCTCCAGCATGAAGAGAAGCAACTACACACATTTCAGAGGACAACCCCACTGATATGACTGGCTTATGACTGCATTCGGGAATTATGTGTGTTCAATTGCATCAACCATGCAGGCCTCAATAAACTGGTGACTACATTTTGAAATGGTTGACTTCACTGTTTAAATGCAAAATGCTAAACTAATGTAGCTAAATTTGCAGTTCTGTATGTATTGTGTTTTGTTTTTTTTGTTGGTAAAACTGGTTTGTGAGGTAAACATTATTCTTTCAGTTATTTGCCAATAGTCTATAAAGCTATCTTATGGCACAGTTAGTGATAACTACTCATTAAAATGAGAAGTGCTTCACTTGTGTTCATTGTCATATCTGATATCTGGGTTAATGATGAGCAAACTCATTTGCAGAGATTACAGCAAGCTGGTTGATTAGAAAATGTCTCTTTCTGTGTTTCTGTGTAAAAAGGAGAAACTAAATCAGATAGCAAATGTTTCAGTGTCAACAAATAGGTAGAGAATCTTTGAAATCCATGGAAAACCAACAAAGACAAAATAGTTTCCACCCAAAGTGGCATAAAATTGAGTGCTTCTTGTTTGTCAAAAGGAAAACACCTCCATGTGGTCATGAACCAGGAAGTTTCTGCTTGTTGCTTATCCTGAATAGATAGCAAAGCAGCACTTAGGTCCATTTTCACGCCAAGGTTTGTTTGCCTTAGAGAGCCATTAGTGATATTCTCCCTTGGCTAATCAATGGCTTTTCTATTTTCTGATCTCCTGGTTTTAAGGCACAGCCATCTGTTGTAGTTATATTACCAGACAGAGAGAGGCTGAAGACCGATTCACAAACAGTTGCAGCCATGGGTGCAGAAGACTTGGTTCCGTCTTTGCTGTGCACATTCGAGAGCTGGTACAACAGCTCTGGTCAAGCCGAGAGACATCGCCAGATCGCCGGTCGATCCAACTCCTCCCAGAGCATGATGGCCGAGCTGTTCCATGAAGATTGGCAAGTGTTTCTCCCTTCGTGGTGCCCAGCGGGCGCCGTGAAGGTGTGCCCAGTGCTGGGCTTCCTGGCTGTCGTCCTGATCATTCCCCTCATCCTGGCCAAGGTCTTCTCCAGCCCCCACTTGCGTCAGGAGACCCGCTACCTGCTGTTGGCCAACACCCTGCTCAGCGACCTGCTGTTCATGTTTACCTACCTGCTGTCCACCTGCTTCAACTCGGCAGGCGTGGTGACCTCTGAGTGGTCCTGCGGCGCCCTGCTCTTCGTCCTCAGCATCGTCTACTGCGCCGGGCTTCTGAGTGCCAAGGCCATGGTCCTGGACACCTTGCTGGCTGTCCTGGTGCCCCTGCGCTACCTCGCCCTGTGGCCTGTCTCCAAGACACGGAGGGCCATCGCGGCAGTCTGGGTGGCGTCTGTTCTCTTTCCGGCTAGCACCATAGTGGTCTTCCTGTGGCACCACTCGGAGGACCCCTGCAGCTCCCATGTGTGCTCCCTGCCTGTGTTTCTGGCGCTGACCGTGGGGTACTCCGTCCCCATGCGGGCTTCCATGCTGCTGACCGTTGCCGGCGTCCTGCTGGTGCTGCTCCTGGTCCTCTCTGGGTACGTGTTCCTGTACTGCAGGACAAGGAGGTCTGGGGCGTGGAGGAGGGAGCGTGCGTCTCGGGCCAGAGGGACCTTCCTCATACACTTTTTCCACCTGGGCCTGTCGCTCTGCCCGATGCTGGTGCTGGCGGTGGAGCTGCTCCTGTGCTCCCGCTCCAGTCGCTCTATCGATCTGAGGGCCAACCTGCTGGTCTCCCTGGTGCTCTGCAACGTGCTGCTGGTCCTGCCCAAAGCCCTTGCCCCTTACCTCTACGGCCTGAGGTATCGGGAACTGGACCTCCGCAGGACACTGCGGTCCTTCTGCGGGCTAAAACGGCCGTCGACCGTCACACCAGTCATCAAGAGCTGAAGCAACGATGGTAACTTCTTTCATAAGTTGCAGCCTATGTCATCCTCCTCAGCATGTGGTAAAGACTTAAGGTAAAGGGTATTTGCTGGCTCTGTTGCTCAAGATGACTCATGAGGAGGGATACATTTTGACTCCCAGCAATTGGTCATAATGCAGCTTAAGTGCGCATTAAGTGATTCACGGAAGGAAAAAGTAAAGGTCTCGCTGCCTGTGCATATTCATAAGTACCGGTCTTTCTTGGAATACAGGCTTGAAAATGCAGCAATGGAACATTCCATGATAGAGAGCTAAGCTACCCGGTCCTGCCTTTGGGTGAACTGCTTGTTTTGCCAGAGCAAGAGTGAGATGTACAGGACAACAATCATGTAAACTAGGGGGTTGCATGTGGAGCATTGCCATTTTAGCTTGAGAAGAGATAATGCTAACTTTTAAATGCCCTTCTCCAACAAATTGTGCACAGCATAGAACAAACAGGCCGTACAAAAATGAAAGTACAATAAGATGAATCAGCATAATAATCAATAGGAGTGGCAGGACATTAAATTAAACCGGTATGTTGGCCAATTAAAAGTTTTAAAAATACATTTAGAAAAATAAAGCTTAGCATTTGACTTAGCTGATGTGATTTCTTTGGGCAGATTGTTCCAGTGTATAAGCTACAGTCTGACTCTCCTAGATATCAGCTTTGACCCAATGGCCAGTATGTTTTTGCAGCCGTAATCTAAGTAGCCTTTCAGTGAAGTAGGATGTGAAAATATAACAGATAAACAGGGAATAGTCCATGTTTTGCCTGAAAAGGAATGAATAGAATTCTATTCTAAAAGATACCGAGAGCCAGTATCCTGATGCAATTACTGAGGTGATCATCTGAATTTTTTAGACTGCTTAAACAAAAGTATAATGACTTGCAGCAGTCTTGCCTAGAGGAGAGGAAAACGTGCATAATATTTTCAGAATCAGCAAAAGAAGGAAAGGATCTGATCTTAGCAATGTTTTGCAGCTGTTGGTAACATGGCTGTATTACTGTTTTGTTGTGCAGCTCAAGATTTAAATTAGGATCAGAAATTACACCAATATTCCTTGGGGCAGATTACAAGGAATGAGATGAACTCATTTACAAATTACATGCTCTGAGACATTATTTTGGTCCAAACACAAAATACTTCAGACTTCATTACGCTGAAGAAGGTTTTGAGCCATCAAACACAGAATAAAAAACATACTTGGTCTGAATTTCTTCAACTTCCAAACTCCGTTTTTGTTACTATGAGTACAACACAAGTAGTTATGTTCCTCTTAAGGATAATTAGTAAACACTTTATATATGTTAAAGCTATCACAGTTGTCTATCCCAGCTGTTTTTCGGCTTGATACTTAATGAGTGTGAAGGCTCTATAATTCATGTTTCACCATCATTGCTTTATACTGCAGGTACGTTCCTCTGATTAAGACCGAAAAAACTAAATATATGTAGCATAACTCATCACATGGGGTAGACCAATAACTTGCCTTTCCTTAACTTGTCAAAGTAAAAAAAATGTGAGATATGCTCATAGCACATAATTTAACATGGCAGAAATAACAGGGTTTCACAAAATCACAGAGCCTGAGTAATGGAGTAATGCGGTAGTTCAGGAAAAATGAGATGTTGGTGCCTCAGCAGCAGGTTCAACCAGACTTTGTTGAGTGCGACTATCCACGTGTCTTGATGCGGTCTCTTTAAGCTACATCCATTGTTTAAGCTAGCCTCCCGGCATAGTGTTGTGAAGTGCACACATTTCTAAAAGTATACTTGGCAAATACCAACCGTCCCTGATAATAACTTGACTTAGAGACAATTATCTATCTTTGTTTCAATGAGTTACCTCAGTGTGAGACAATCGAGTAATTACGTGCTTGTTGGGCTTGTTTGGGTCATTAGTTTCCCCGCTCTTGGTATCATAAAGTGGAGGTTAAGTATGAGTGCTTCATCCCTAACTACTCGTCAGACCAGTTTTAGGAGCTCTTTGAAATGCCTTTGTTTACTATCCTAATGACACTACTAAATACCCCCCCCCCGACAGACACACACACACACAAACTGTCCAAAAGACATTCCATAACGGCACACATTAGCTTTATAAGTTAGCTTTATATTTTTAATACTGAATTCTGTAAATACAGGCTTACTTCCCCATCACTGATCATATTAGTAATGTAATAATTGTGATTGTAAATAATCATAATACACACCCCTGAAGCCAATTACATTTGCACAGCTGCTCTCTTTATCTTTACTCAAACTGCTCAAGTCAGCGAATAGCCTCCTGTACTTTGCTGTGGAAGACTGCTTCATGTGGAGTTCAGATGAACCTTGGGAAATGGAGTTCAATAGCACTGAACTCAGCTGAAAGCAAACAAAGCAGCAGCTGGCTAGTCTCTACTCATATGGCTATCTACAGTATGTTGCTTGGGTAGTCTTTAAATCTAAAGACTGATCATAACATTTAAGAGACTGATTTAAACAATGTATAATTAACAGATACCTCTGAACTAAACACCAAAACACCAAACAAAAAAAACACAAAACGCAGCCTCTCTCAAGATGGCTGACTGATCTTTGACCTTATTATTAATTTATTGACAGAGAATAGGAAGCTCCAAACACCCTGTCGGATGTAGTTCAGATTATACTTCACTTATCTCTCCTGTCAGAAAGACCACTTTTTTGTGATTTGTTCAAAAGAAGCAGCGACAGTCAGAATTTCTTAATTAAGGCACCCCGTTCATATGAAGAATAAGAAAAACCGATCCATGTTTTTCTGTAGGAGGTAAAATTCCTGATTCAATTAATAGACATATACACTCAGTGACCACTTTATTAGGTATACCTGTACACCCACCTGCTCATTAATGCAAATATCTAATCAGCTAATTATGTGGCAGCAACGCAATGCATAAAAGCATGCGAACATGGTCAAGAGATTCAGTTGTTCTTCAGACCAAACATCAGAATGGGGATGAAATGTGATCTTTGGAATATGGAATGATTATTAGTACCAGAACAGACAGCGTAGTTTGAGTATCTCAGGAACTGCTGATCTCCTGGCATTTTTACACACAACAGTCTCTAGCTTATATATAATGGTTAATGAGAGATGTCTGAGGAGAATGGTGAGACTGTTTCAAGCAGACAGGAAGACAGCAGAAACTCAAATAACCACAGATTTCCCCTGCCCCCCCTTTCTGATATCCCTATCCTCCGTGTCTAACCCAAAAAAAAAGAAATTGCACTTATGATGACTATATGTTTAGAACAGCATTCCATGTGTATTTTCCGAGTTATGGATGTGATGCTTTCACTTGTGGAAGAACCTATGCACTTGTAAGTCGCTTTGGATTAAAACCGTCTGCCAAATGACAAAAATGTCAAATGTAAATGTAACAGTGGTGTGCAGAATAGCATCCAATAATGCCCAACACATCGAAACCTTGAATTGGATGGGCAGCAGAAGACCAATAAGTCCAACAAACACCGAATGGAGTGGTCACAGTGTATATATGCTTTGAAAATAAATATGTCAAAAGAATTTGATTCACATTGTCCATACACAGCAGCTGTCTGTCTACAGTAGAGGTGCAGGCAGCGTGTTGCTGTGGCACAGACCGCAGCACTGTACTGTAGTTTTCGGTGGGACGGAGGCCGAGGTCAGGCCTGGTAGAGCGGCACCACTCTTCTGATTGGCTGCCTGCAGACAGGGCAGTTGGGGTTGGGCAGGGCCTGGAAGCAGCTGAAGCAGCAGCAGACGTGGCCGCAGTCCAGGAAGACACAGCCGCGTGGCTCGCTCATGCAAATGATGCAGGCATTGGCCGTCACCACTTCATCCTCATCATCCTCGCCGGCCACCATCCTTTTGAACTCCCTGCGCAGCCTGTCCTGCTCCCTCCCGGCCTGCAGGTGGCGGTAGTACCTCCGGGCGGCCCAGAGGAGCACGGCCACTCCGGCCAGCGCGCACAGGGAGGCCAGCACCTGCCAGACGGTGGCCTGGCCCTCCTGCTCCAGACACATGGCCTCGTAGCCGGCGGGGGTGAGGAAGAACGTGGAGCCGTCGGTGGGGGGCCTGAGCTTCAGCGTGCGGTCGGCGTCCAGGATGAGCTCGCCCACGCCCGTCAGCGTGGCGCCCACCTTCACCATCTCCTCCGTCTCCAGCTGGCCCTTGGGCTTCTCGCCGCTCAGGTACTGGCCGATGATGTCCGTGAAGCCGTAGCTGGCCTGGTGGAACTTCTCGTGGACGATCTCGAGGTCCAGCCCCGAGGCCTCCAGAGGGCAGAGCACGCGCACCGCCGCCCTGTCGGCGCCCACCAGGTTAAAGGGTACGGAGCTGACGCGCTCGTGCAGGACCCTCTCGCTGTCAGTCCTGCAGGCCAGCGAGAGGGACAGGCAGGGTTAGCGCCTTTTCACCACAATACTGTTAAGCATATAGTACAGCCATTTTACCCCAAAATCCACAGTTCACAGGATTTTACCCTAAAATCCACAGTTCACAGGCCGCAAACAGCCATTTTCTTTGCGTGCAAGTCTTGACAAAAAGACTCAATTTTTTAACTTAGATGCATTCAAAATAAATTCAACAATTCAGTTCAAGCTGCAATTATGTTTTATAGGAACTGCAAAGCACCACGCTGGGCTAGCCCTTATGCGGCCTTAAAGCAGTCACAGTTACTGTCACAGACCCTGCATATTCTCAGATCCTACCAGGCCCGTGCGAGACTGTTCCACACCAGTTTGTGCTCCTTCAACACCAGCTTCTGCACCACCCCAACCGTCCCCTCCTGGAACTGGCTCCGGAGGGGCTCCCCTATAGGTTGGACTGCACCTGGGGCAAACACAGAGAATGGGGGTAAGTGCAGGTTCCTTTCATGTCAGCTTCCTCAAATTAAGCCCTTAAGGGCTCTCCAGTCTGCCAGGCAGTTTACTGCTTCTCCTTAGTCATAGCTAAAAGAATGATCCAGTAAACAGAATTAACCTGAAGACCAATTAATAAGCTTAAGTACATCATGCATTTGCCTAGTGACTTAAAATCTGATCAGTATTTAGTAAAGGTACTACTAATTTTCTTCATAAACACTATGCTATTCATGGTTTACAGTATTATTTAAATATAAATGGCTATGAGGAGAACCCCTTGGTGCAAATTCAATAAATGTAAGAATATGATCATGCAGTTTAATTCAGACCATGCAAAAACCTCAAAATACTTGCAAATAATCGCTTACCTTCAATTACAACGTATTGGAGGCATTTCCCAGGTGTAGAATTCAAAATATCAGCCAGTTTCCCATCTAATGGCAATCGAGGAGCCTCCTTTAAGCATGCACATCAACATTTAAGATGAAATAGTGTAGGTATGGAATTACTTATATTATGCCTTACAAACATTTTTATGTAGGCATATCCACAATATGATGGTGTACACTTCAGACAATTGTCTTCAATATCACAATTAAACTAAACAATAATTACAGTGCCATGCAAAAGTTTTTTTGGTCTTAAATGTTTATTTTTTTGTTTTCTGCATTGTGTCAGACCAAATTTTGGATTCCCAAACAATTAAATGTTAGATAAATGTTTGTATTTTAAATAAAGTAACATATTAAGTAATAGACCACCAGATAAAAACTTTTAGCCGCCAACTTAAAATTGAGGATGTCTGGAATTACATCTTTAGATATTTGGAAACCGTTCATTTAATTATTTTTCAAAGCATCCCTTTATGGAATGGTTTTCTATGTGCCCTGACCTTTGCACAGTACTGTATTTAATCAATATCAACTGTGGTCTCACTGACCAAAGTTAAGCGATAAAAGGCGACGTTGTCTACTTCATTGAACCACTGCATGTAATTTATGAAAAACAACGGATTCATATTCAAGAAATAGTAAGGGAACACGAACATTAAGCTTGTCCACCGTTTTCCGTTTCTTTCTGTAGATGTAGAAAAAAAGGCCAGATAGAGCCATGCTGGTCCCCAGGCACACCATTTCAACCGTCCTTATGGGAAAATCCTCCATTGTGGACTTCTAATGTCGCTTCTCAATATCCTGGATATGAGGATACAAACACAAAACAGCTATCGGTAACCTACTTTTCTAACGACGGAACTAGCTAGCTAAACAGCAAGTACCAAAAAGAAACTGAAAGTCGTAACATTCACAGCGATACATCATAATATAGATAAGTAATACACAAAATTAACAATTGAGTAATTTGACATACGGTTTTCGCCAAAACAACGTTGAGCTATGCATCGAGACCTGCTGCATGTTTGGCATGCACAACACAAAGAAAATCCCGATTATAAGGAAAACTAGCTAGGGCTCCATTTAACGCAGTTGTCAAGTATCTTTTAGCTAAACTATTACTGACGCCAGCTATATCGAGCGACCTTAGCTTGCTAGGTTAGCTAGCTATAAAGGCAATAATCCTCAAACTAGCCAGCATACTAACCTCTGCAACTGAAAACAAAACATGCTATTTCAGCTCGAAACAAACGTGAGTTTTACGCTTAGGTGGGTAAGACTATGAAGCAAATTAGCAAAAACCGACATTACTATTAGCTAGTTCACATTGATATTGGTTTGTTTACGATATATAGCTAGCTACCTCCTTAAAACATAAATGACATTCAAATCTCCGAAAGCAGGCACGTGACATCGAATACGGAAAAAAATAGATATTGTAAAATACAAAGATTATACATCAGAACAAATATTCTACTATAGTCACAACTGGTTGAAACCGGAACTTTAATATGTAAGGACGCTCTAGTTTTGTGAAAGAATTCCCGGAACTTCTCCATTTGATAGCGGAAAAGGTATGTTACATGATCTCTGTATTCATTCGGCCTGAGCGTTTTGTTTGCAAACGAAGTCTGCCACATGTTGTGTTGAGGGGCTTTGGGATATGCAGTTCATGACGCTTTTGGTTTTGGTACACCTACTTGAATGTGAAATACACCTCCCACAAGCACCCATTCACAGCTGATTGGTGTGCTTATTCGCTCGATATGATGACATATATTTTGGTGCTGCGCTAACCGTTTTTACAGTTGTCTTTGTCTTATGCGAGATTGAATATGAGGACCAACGAGCATTTATTTGTTGACGAGGAAAAAGTACTAAAACAACTAACTAACTTGAATGTGAATAAGAAACGTTTTGTTGATTAAATAGTATTAACTTTTCAATCGCAATTTAGCTGTTTTCCCTTCTTCAATAAAGCGGCTGAAACTCATACTTTTTGGTTTCAAGGTAAGAACTTTTTGTTGATGATGAGAGTTTCAAATGGTAAGGGAATACTGCATTTGCTGCAGGTAACAAAAATACTCAATTACTTGACGTTATTTGAAAGACATCAGAGTGTGCGGTTGTGTATTTTACTGACTTCAGAAGGTGACGTATAGCCAACCATGTGTTTTCTTTGTAGCTAAATATGAATAGCTACATATGTATACGTTTGTATATCACATGAACATGTAGAATACAGAACCTCTAAACAAATTATAGGCAGATGATGTTTCACTGATTTGTATATAAATGGGATGGCAGTGGACGCTGTGCTAAAACGCTTTTAGACCGATCCTCATAAAATAACGATTTGTGATTGTGCGCATAATTAAACTAGAACACGCAAGTCCACATATATCAGCGTCACGTGCATCGAAATGACAAAGGTTATTGTGTAAACGGGTGGGATGATAAAGTTAAAGCTTTCGCCTTGATTTTCCCTAATAGCGACTTTTTACCGATTGCGAAATGCATATTGTTACACAAGATAGAAGGCGAATATAGCTAATGTTAGAAAATATATAATTGATTTGCCTTGTGACGAGAGAACCGTTTGTTTAGGCTATTAGCTCGTTCAAAAAGTAGGATTATTTCACATAAAAATATCTTTAATAGCTACACGACTGTCATTGCGCATTTTGCCACGAAGTGCAACTAATTTGATACTATAGCCGAAGCAGAATGAGTTTTTCATAAAAAGGAAAACTTGGACTGGAGCCCATATTTTGTTTTGAAAGTCGGTAGGATTAAACTGGAGGCTGGAGTTTATGACAACGCTTCATCCTATCAATAGCAGCCTAATGTTATTTTTATTGTCCTTGAATTTTCATGTCTGGCTACACAGTCACACTGCTGAGTGCGAATTGAGCAAGCTAATTACTCGGTGCCAGTACTTCGCTTCTTTGTTAGGATGGAGGATTTTGTGACGTTGGCTAAAATAATAGAGTAATGTGTCAGGACATAAATTCTTTGAATAGGGATAGAGGAAATGCATTACGCAGTTACGATAGAGATATTTTGCCCGTGAGCCTGCGCACCGTATTTATTTTAAACTTTGTTTACTGGTATGACCCAGTTTGTTTACAAAGATGGGTTAAACCCTTGAAATGATATTTTAACCATGAATATGCCTACATGAGTCTCATGACACGTATTGCGTGGGTAGTTGAAGGGTAGTTGCTATCCTCGTTTGGAGGTGGGGGTATTGTTAAACAAACGAGCAGGTGTGTGTTTTGTTCCGTGTATAACGACTTTACCTGGCAGGGACAAACTGCCGGTGAACGACGAAACATATTTCAGTATCTTCTAGTTATCAATTCCAGTTTGTCCACTAAGGGGAAGTATTGCTTTGGATCTTTGACATTTTACCTTTGGAGAGCATAATCTAAAGGTACATCTGCTCTGAGCTAAACTTCATTGACCTTGAACGATGGGCTTTTAAACCGCCAAACTATTAAACCGGCGAAAGATACAGGCAGCAGCCTTGCCATATAAGTATGCCAATGTATTTATTATTCAGTATTTATATATCTAATAAATACCGAATAAAGTGCTCCGTGAGTGTATGACATGTGATGTCATGTATGACGTGATGATATATATATATATATATATATATATATATATACACACACACTCACACACTCGCGCGCACACACACACACACACACACACACACACGCACTTTTGAGTGTTTGTCAAACTTTTGACTGATGAGGTCAGAGAGCAGGGTTGAGTGATGTATTTGAAGTATGTACAGTATAGGCTATAATTTTCTAATGTCTTTTCTATCAATGAAAAATTTCTGCCAAATTGCGAACTCCTCCTCCTATGAAAAAAACACCAGAGTGGCACCCTATATTACTTTTAAGTAGCACCGGGTCTGCCTTAATAACAATAATAATAATAATAATAATATGGGCTCTTTGTTTACAGGAAGTTGTAGAAAATATTGTGTAATCTTTTATCTTGGTTAACCCTCTTAGCTCAAGAACATAAACCACACAGCAGAAGACTCTTGCACAACCCTTCCCTGTTTTCATTTTTAAAGCAAACCTGACCTTTTCTACAAATGTTCAGTCACTGTGGGGCACTGTTGTTTTCAAACTGATATGACTAGAGGAGATTTTTTTGACATAGCTAAAGTCATGCTCTGAACAGTCTACAAGTTTTTTTTCTTATTTTTTTTTCTTAGAAGCAGTACACATGTGACCTCATAGCTTTTGCCTTTTTGTATTTTTGCCTTCAACATTTTTTACAATAAATATCTCATAAATCTGTCTCATAAATATGTTTTAATACAAAAATACTGTCAAATTATGAAAAAATGCAAAATGTAAAAGTTGAATCTGCTTGGAGCCCATTCACATTGGAATGTTTGAAGCTCAATATCTCAAAAAGATAGAATCTTATAATTCTGAGCTCACTCTTATGAACATTACTCTTTCCCTGGGCTGTACCCTCAACAAGTGGCCATACTTTTAATCACCTTGGAGTAAAGAGTGCATTTGTGACCAGTTCTGTTGTTATCTTGTGCTCACAGGCGGTGACAGTTAGAGGCAGCGTAAGGTGACGCAGCACGCAGCCATGGTGTTGATCCTGGGCCGGCGGCTCAACCGCGAGGACTCGGCTGTCCGGGACTCCCCGGCGGTCAAGCGCAAGGTGTTGGACGTGGACCCCAAGGTCCTTAACAGCCACGACGTCTTCGACTTCTCCTCCGGCTCCAGCCACGCCGAGGGGGTCCTCCAGGTCTTCAACGAGTTCCGCGACAGCCGCCTCTTCACCGACGTCATCATCAGCGTGCAGGGCCGGCAGTTCCCCTGCCACCGCGCCGTGCTGTCGGCCTGCAGCAGCTACTTCCGCGCCATGTTCTGCAACGACCACCGCGAGAGCCGCGAGATGCTGGTGGAGATCAACGGCATCCTGTCCGAGGCCATGGACAGCTTCCTGCAGTACGTCTACACGGGCAAGGCCAAGATCACCACGGACAACGTGCAGTTCATCTTCGAGACCTCCAGCCTCTTCCAGATCTCGGCGCTCCGCGACGCCTGCGCCAAGTTCCTGGAGGACCAGCTGGACCCGTGCAACTGCCTGGGCATGCAGCGCTTCGCCGACGCGCACTCCCTGAAGCAGCTGGCCAGCCGCTGCCGCGCCTACGCCATGCAGAACTTCCCCGATGTGGCCCAGCACGAGGAGTTCCTGGAGCTGAAGCGCGAGGAGCTGGAGGAGCACATCGCCAGCGACGAGCTGGTCATCGGCAAGGAGGAGATGGTGTTCGAGGCGGTGATGCGCTGGGTCTACCACGACATGGAGGGCCGCCGGCCCATGCTGAAGGAACTGCTCCACCACGTGCGCCTGCCCCTCCTGCACCCCAACTACTTTGTGCAGACGGTGGAGGGCGACCACCTGATCCAGAACGCCCCCGAGTGCTACCAGCTCCTCCACGAGGCCCGCCGATACCACGTCCTGGGCAACGAGATGATGTCGCCCAGAACCCGGCCTCGCAGGTACGCTGGCGGTCTGCGGTTTCCTGGCAAGTGGTCTGGTTAAAAAAAAGTGACTGTCATAATGCCTTTGCTGAATGTATGTCTCCCAGTGTATGAGATTGCCTCCCAGAGTGCCTTCCCATTAGGGAGTTTTTTCTCACCATTTTTTAAGGGTTTTTTGCCCCACTGGGGAGTTTTGTATCTTGTGTCCTTGCTATTTTGGAGGTTCAGGCCTGGTGTTTGCCTTTCTGTTACTCTGTAAATCATCTGTGTGACAGTCTTCTGTAAAAATACAAGTAAAATTGAATTGAATTGAACTATACCTCAATAGACTTTCCAAAACCAAGAATCTGAGGCCAGTCTCATCTCCTCATCGCCTGTAGAATGGAGTGTTTGTGGTTGTGAACTACTTCCAAGGTTTCTGACAGCCAGAAAAGTTGTTCACCAGTTCAGGGTTTCCCTGTCCAATGTACAGTAACACTGAGCGATGACTCATTCATATACAGACACTCATTTTTTGAAGGGATTACCAATTACCATTTTGAGGATTAGCTGCCCATGTATATCAAAACCATCAAACAATCTTTCTTCTTTGATATTTCCTTCACCCAAACCCTGTTTTGATTGGCTGTTGTAGGAGAACAATAGCCACCCACAGAGCACATCACAAAACAGGAAGAAAAACAGGAGAGTTTGTGATCCGAACTAATCCACCAACTGACTGCAGATTTGAGCAGACTGTCTCAGACATGACAACACTTTCATCAATGTGTTTGTGAAGAGCGGGGGGTTGTTTTCAGAAACAAACTTCATACACGGCAGAGCAATTTGGTGATCATTAAAATGTAAGGTTCTGTCCCAAGTTGACTATATTAGCAAGGCATGTGGGTGCAAATCCGCCTCATAACCGTCCCGTCTCAGGAAGAAAAAAAACTTTCGGATGAAAGAAGACTTTGATAAGCCTCAGGAAGCAGGCTGTCTCCTCTGTGTCTGTGCTTTAACTTGGGTGCTGTGAGGTAATTCAGACACAGAACAGGAACAAACTAATTTTCTTGGGAGCCGTTGATTGACATCAGATATAGGATGTTTGTATGCCCAGAATTCTTGGAACACCAGCTGACCCTCCAGCCAGATCAGTATCTTATCTTACTGACTTTGGTTATTTCCACAGAAGTAGGAAATAAACTCTTGGAACGCTATCCCTGTTTTTTTGCCTGTGTTATCTTGTTGTGTGCTTTGTGTTTGCGTGTATGGTGGTTGTGTACAGCTTTTGCATCAGTCTCCTGGGGCAGGAAGGGTTAAGTAGCGTACAGAAAGGTGTCAGGTTGCAGGGGGGTGCCATTGTGTGCTGTACAGTGTCAGTATCCAGGCAGAACGGCGAGGTTGGCTCCTGTCTGCATGTCCTGAGGGCTTTTTGTTATCCTGAGCACTTGTTCGTTTAATTCCTGCCCTGTGCCTGCCTGGCCCCTTTAGCCAACAAAAACTACTGAAAAAAACGGCCAGTGCAGGGTCCATGTTGACATTTCTATCTGTTTTTTAAAGGCCTATTAAAATGACAGTTCATTGACATTTGCCAAGAGTGTTTTTCCCAATATGTAAGACATAAATATAAATAAATAATAGCTTGGTAGTAAAATATGATTACCCATGCTTATCTTGAAGCATTATTTTGTTTGTCATTCTGCTATTTATTTATATTTATGTCTTCTATATTGTGGAAAACACTCATGCGATTCCGCTCTATATAAGATATAAATATAAATACGATTGCCTGGCAATCAAATATTATTACCCCTGCTTATATCGAAGCTTTCTTTGGTGCGTCAGACATGCTATTTTGCTTGAATGAAGCAATAATAACACATGTATAGATCATAAACAACGTGATGTCATGGAAAGTATAAAGTGGCATAGGTGGACCTTGCTGTAGCAGTATGTAGCCATACCTTCTGTTTGTGACGCATGCATGTTGTCTAACCTGCCTGTTCTCCTTTGCCCTTTAGGTCCACGGGCTTCTCTGAGGTCATTGTGGTGGTTGGAGGGTGCGAGAGAGTTGGAGGGTTCAACCTGCCCTACACGGAGTGTTACGACCCAGTGACCGGGGACTGGAAGTCACTGGCCAAGCTACCAGAGTTTACCAAATCCGAGTATGCTGTCTGTGCCCTCAGGAACGATATTCTGGTCTCAGGTAATCACAGGCTGACATGTACCGACATTACATGAAAAACATTACTGTGTCTTAAGGTTTAATACTCCTTTGTGAGGCCGTATACTCATTTTGTTATGCTAATGGTTTGTGTTGGCCTCACTGCAGAGCATTTTAAAATAGAAGGAAAACTTTAAAGGGCATCTGGCTGAAAGCAGGGTCAGTGCCTGGGTACGACTTACTTTTGGCCGGCTCTTGCGTCTTATTGGCTGACAGGCCGGGCACGGCAGCTTTTTATAACCTCCTGACCGGAGCACTGTAGATGGAGGGAGGAGAATGTGCGCTGAATGTGGTGTTTATTTCCTTTCCGAAACCATATGTGTCACGTGTGTGCCTAGGCAGTCAAGCTGCCTTTTACGAGTCCCAGCCAGTGTGTCTCGCTCATTTCCTCACTCTGTTTTTCCAAATATTTCACTGCTTCTTTCTTACTCTCCCTCCCTCTTTACCTCTTATTTAACTTTTTACCCCCCCCCCCCATCTATCTCTCAATCAGCTGTTAAAGAGTGGATTTGGAAAAATGCCATGTTTGGTAATAACATTTGAAACTTTTTTGACACAGGAAGACTGCCTTGTTGATCTCTTAACTGCTACGTAAACTGATAAAGAAAGTCTTATACGTGTGGGAGAGTCGGGGAGAAGGAGAGAAAGAGAGACTGTAAGATAGGAAAGGGTGTGGGGGAGGGAGAGAGAGCAAAGTCTGCCTTTCGGGAGGGGGGGGGGGTGCAGAAGTGTTTACATTCTCCCTGTGCCAAGTTCTCACGTGACTTCAGGCTCTCTGCCAGAACTTCCTTAGAAAGTCAACCCCTCCCCCTTTGTCTCTCTCTCCCTGTTGTTTTCTTTCCATCCTTCGTGTCCCCTCTCTCTCCCTCTCGCTCTCTCTCTCTCTCCCCTCCCGCTTCCCTTTCCCCAGCCCCTAGCCCCCCTCCACTGCACACGTGCACAGGGTCTGGCAGGCGTCCAGCGCTGCTTTTCTGAGTGCAGCTGTGAGCAGCACAGGGTCAGAGAGGCTAAAATACTGGTCACCTCCAGCAAACAGCGTCCATCAGTCATTCTGCAACACCAGGGGGACTGCACAAACCCACACTTTTAACCCTGGTGTGGCGTCTACTATAGCTCTCACTCCCTCCCACATGAGACAGTATGCTTCTATTTTCCTGATGTGTATTCTTGTTCATACATAGTCAACAATTTATCATTTACAAATTAAAGTGTCTATCCTTTGGAGAAAGAAGACTGCCTAGAGACATGTAACCGTTGTCTGATGCGGTAATATTGAGCAACGTAAAAGACCAAATTTTAGAGACGCTTTCGCATTCAGCTTGCACCGTTCTGCACATGTGTATCATCAAATTAGAGTGGTGGGAATGTCACACCTGACTCCACCAGTGGAGAACAGAATAGCGGAGCTATTTAAGAGGGCAAACACATTGAATCGATATTGCTACAAAGTGAGAACATATGAAATATACGAGAGAAAGAGAGAGATGAGAGAAGGAGGGGGGACTGAGCAGCCATTACGGCTCTGATACAGCGGCAGGAGGTTTGATAAGGGTCTGCACATGTACTGATAAACGGAAGGTAAATGGTGGAACTGTATGTCGCATTCCAACAGCTACCTCTTGAAGAGTGTGGAATGGAATTTCAGAACCTTTCGGAGTGCCTCCTCGTCCTCTTCCTCCTACTCCGACTCTGGAGTGTTTATGTCGGCATGATTAAGTATCCTTAGACTTCTGTCAAGGAGCTCACCCACACCATATGCTACTGGTTACAAATCCTTATTTATTTTCTTGGTTGACATCCCTGTTCTAGGAACTTTCATACGTGGCATGATGTTCTACATGTTCTCCATATTTCTGAGTGAACAGTGAAGCAATTCAGATTAGGGACTTTGCTTGTACCCCACACAGAGTTTTAAACCTACCACTTTCTGGTTAGGGGTGCAGTTTGTTCTTTACTTTGGCACATGTTCTGGGCTTTGGGCTTGCCTGGTGTATGGGCACTGTGGTATGAATTACGGCCATGTTGATCTTTGAGGACTGCCTCTCAGTCATTCTGTCTTTTGACCTCAATGGTTATTCAAGCATGTATTTACGTTCCTGTCGAACCTCCATAAAAAAAAGCCTTCATTTTTGAACCGAGCTTTCTGTGCTCTGTGGAAATGGAGGGAAGAATTAAGAGGTACTTGGAATTGCTCTGTGAGGAACCACAGTTGGTAACTGGGTGTTCTTTCGATATTCCGGTGCCATTCTTTGTGGCATAATGGCAGCACGGAAAAAATACTACAAGTGTCAGCTGGGTGTCCGGGTCTCTTTTACAGAGAGGGAACGCGTAGATGTGATCCCAGGGGAATTGTGTCAATGCCTGCCAGGAACGTGTCAGGGAAATGATGTAACCTGATTGGCATGGATGAGTGTGGTGATCATTGCCAGATCTGAAAAAGGGCTGCTTTTCATTGAGTTCAGTTATGTAGGCCAGTAGAAGGGGGAATATCACTTCCTTCCATTGTTTGACTTGGAGAGCCGTTGAAGCATTTGCATGCCTTCTTGTTTTTTTTGTTGTTGCTTCCTGTTCTTGGTGTTTTGAAATGCACTGTGAGAACAGGGGTTCGTACCTAAAATACAATTTTTTTTCAGAGGTTAAAATAAGAGAACAAAAGAACAGAAAACAGAAGTGAAGCATGGTTGTGGTCAAAAAACGGTTGCATTCATATGAAAAGCAATGCCATATCTGATGTTTGTAAACCGCAGGTTGGAACAATGTGCAACAAATGGAAGCTTTTTAAGGGTGATTCCTTACTAAGGCCAGTGACAGTGTGGCATTTCTAATACATTAGCTCTAATACATTACGACTGTTTGAATACGTTAAGAAGCAGCCAGGGGCTCTTGTAATTCGTCTTAACACAGTATCGGCAAAGGGACAGTTGGCCATCCGCTTAGCACATGTTTTATGTGTCAGTGCGGTAGCTCTTTGCTCTCTGAGATGGCTCTTTGTCTGAACCTCGTGTGTCAGGGTTTCCTTTCCTCGTCATTTGAGGATACCAGATAGCGGGCATCCCGAGTGAAGAGTATTCTACTCTTTCTGTAGAAGCAGAGTCCTCTGCTTTTCCAAAGACCTGGAGAAATGTTTCAAGGTTTTGTGTGAGATGGGCTGTCAATCGGGAACAAGAGCGAGGGATGAGACACCGAGGTATAAGCAACAAAGTTGTCATCTGGGTCATATCCCTTCACAAGCTGGGTATACTAGCTCTACTTGCTGAATGAGGTGACGGTTATAGTGCCTAAGGAGAAAGGCTTTCTTCAGTTGAGGCTCCATTGACAATGGTCAGGCAGTTCATGTTCATCGCACAAATGGAAGTTTCCCGAGAGTTCTGACTGTGGATAACCACCCAGCGTCAGGTTGGCGGGTGTAACCAGGAAGTGTCCCTAAGGAAAACACAGACACCTGGTAAACGTGTTTGTGTTTGCGCTTGCGCTTGTGTCGTTTCAGGTGGCCGGATCAACAGCCGGGATGTGTGGATGTACAACTCCCAGCTCAACCTGTGGATTCGCGTAGCCTCCCTCAACAAAGGCAGGTGGCGTCACAAGATGGCCGTCCTTCTAGGAAAGGTAAACCGTCTCTTCCACTCTTTGACCTGCACCGGGATGTAAAAAAACACAGTTATTGTTTTGGAAGCAGCTGGTCACACAATCGTTTTTGCTGCAGCTGCAGAAAGTTGCCCTAGGAATGATAGAACCCCTCCCAAATCTCTCTCTGACTCACTCGCTGTGTAGCTGCCCAAACATAAGTAACACTGGTGCTGACTTTGGCCTGGAGCTCCGTGGGGCCTTACGTAATCACCAGAGGAAGGTCCAGCGGTCAGAAAGTAAACGTCCTGCCATGTGTTACTTCCTCCCATGAACTCAGTCAGCTGATTTCACTTAGTAGATCTACCTCCTGGCTGAAGAATTGATAAAAATACTGGGGAGGACTTTGGACCTGGATTTTTACAGCTCTGATAATCACCCATGGCAATGCCCAGGAAGTGAGCTGGATATTCTGAACCTTATCGTCTAATAACAGCTCATCTAGTCAATCACAGGTTACAATCCCAGGCCTTCAGGCTGTCTATGCCTGCTGCTCCAGTCCTACAGGAACTGTGAAAAGAAGCAGCATCTCAACTTTAAGAAAATAAAAAGTTTTATGGATGCTTGTTAAGCATCTGAGCAACTCACAGGTGATTAATAATACTCATAATACTAAACTGAGTGTATTCAGATTCAAAGTGCTTTCCACTGAGGACAGTGTAATAAAAACAAAGAAACATATAATAATAGGTATAGTCTAGTGATGAATGGGACTAAACTGTAGTAGCTTCTTTAGGTAATGCCATTAGGATTGTAGCTTAATTAGTCACACAATACATTCTTAAAGAATGTAAATGTCTTCATTGCCTAAGCAACTATTCTGTTTTAGTTTAAGCTGAAACAATGCTGTGTACGGAAAGTGCAATGGTCCATTCAATTTAAGGTAAAGGCACATCACTCTGTGTGTGTGTATGTGTGTGTGTGTGCTAATGCGACTGTATGTGCAAAAGTGTTATAAGTTCAGTATGTCCCTTCAAAAATAGATATATGATAAATGCTGAAATCCAGAATTATATATTCAGTGACCACTTTATTTGTTAGACCTGTACACCAGCTGATAATGCAAATATCTTATCAGCCAATCATGTGGCAGCAACTCAATGCATTACAGTATTTCAGAAATTGTTGATCTCCTGGGACTTTCACGCACAACAGTCTCTAGAGATTACAAAGAATGGTGGAAAAAAAACAAAAAGACCCAGTGCGCGGTAGTTTGGTGGGTGAAAATGCCTTGTTAATGAGAGAGGTCAGAGGAGGATGGCCAGACTGTTCCATGCTGACAGGAAGGTGAGCGTAACATTTAGATGCATTTGTCATTTTGAGTAAGTGTATGCATATTTATATCCCCTACTTCTGTATGGTGGTGAAAAGGCAGATTGTAATTGGGTCGGACATTCGGGACACAGGACACAGTTCCTGGAAACATATTTGTAAAGCCTCAGAGAGAGTTCTGTTTAAGCCCCCCCCCCACTTCCTGTGTTTATATAGACATAAATAGTTGGGCTTTTGTTTTTGTTTATTTCATCCAAGTGCATTGGGGCTATGGGGTCATTTCCCTTTTTCATTTTTTTGTGTTTAGAGTGGAATCATCAAGAAGGGAGCATATACAAGTATCTGTGCATTTCATGTCACAATAAAAAGACTAAAATAAATTTTTCATTTTTTTAATGAAATAGACAAATTCTCTGCTTACTTATCAATAATCTCAAAAGGAAAAATGCAGGAAGTGATAATGAATTAAAACGTGCACCCCTCTGTTCAGTTGCACTTCCTGTTAGACTGGTTTCCCGTCATGTAGGCTGACGGCCTGTTTGCTGCGGTGGTAAACTGGTTATTTGGACTGCTGTGGTCGTCATGTGAGCCGGGAGAGAGGGGGGGAACAGGGATGTGAACGCGCGCCTGGGGCCTGTTCTCCGATAACAATGAGTCTCTATGGCGGGAGCGCGGGGTATTGTGTTCGGTTCCTTCTGCACCCTGCTGCTTTGTTCTTAGCGTGTGGCTCTCATGGCAACGTGGCTGTTGACTAGGCTCGTGCTCGTGTCCCCGCAGAGCAACAGGGAGGGCTAGCCGTGTCGTCTGGACGCTGAGAAATTTCACCAGGTTATTTGACCTTTAGAAAACAAAGCTACAGCGCAGTAAATATGGGCGTTGACCAGGTGTGCCTCTACATTTAGACCCCTGTCTACCCCATGGTGACATCACAACCAATTCTCATTGGCTCATGAGAGAGTTTTCATAGTGACGTCGGTGTAATGCCCTATTTGACCTAGTGTTCGTTCAGCAAAAGCAGTCATTATGTCTGTCACATTTTTAAATGGGTCCTATGGAAAACTGGTTATTTCTGTGCTATGCGCACTCTTTAAATGAAAAGAACGTCACATGTAAAGATAGCATTGCTATGAGGTGGCTGCCAGGTGTAAAGCCCATATTTAACTCCTGTTCCATGTAAACATGGTAATTTGAGTCTAATTAGTGCATCACGCTAGCTCTATAGCAAACCTGTTTGGCCAGTTTATCTGTTGTTGTGAAGGGAAAAAGGACGTGTAAAAATAGATGATGTGTGGCACAGGCCGTAGGGTGGCCTTAACGTGGGCCCTGTGTGATCCCCCCGTGCGGTTAGGGGTACAGTCGCCGCCATGCCACCTCCTGAGCTGTCAGCTCCTCTATCAGTCACCCTCTCGCCTTTCTCCCAAAAATACTAAATAATTTATAAATGGCTGCATTCCAGATCATTTTAGTTTGCTGCACCCATATCGAAACCATATGTCAATGTTAAGGTGGGGATTGAATTAATGGACAGTAAAAGAGCCAAGTGGAGAGTCCTTATACCATTACATTACATTACATGGCATTTAGCAGACGCTCTTATCCAGAGCGACGTACAATGAAGTGCAAATCAAACACAAGTACAAAGTGCGAAGAGGACCTGAGAGGACAGTACAGTTCCGAGTCCTGGTGTAAACACAGATAATCAGAACCCTTGAAGAATACAATCAACATACCATAAGAAACAAGACAGAGAGGATGGATAAATTAGATGCTTGTACCAGCAGATCTGTTGAGCCTGATCGGAGGTGAGGGGCTGGCTTTCATGTAGCTGGATCTCACAAACAGAGCTCGAGTGCCACGGTGAGGCAAGACTGTCCATTCTTTCCATGAGGAGAAGGTCACGGATTTAATGCGCAGCTGTTTTCCATCCGTTCCGGGTGTGCTGGCCCGCTGCTGTTCCCTAAGCCGTGGATGTGTGGAACGACCAGAGACTGTGTACCAGTGTGCTCCCGTTTGTATCTGCGCATGTGTTATGTACTGATTTTTACTGACCACAATGTGTGTGTATCTGTGTGTGTGTGTGTGTGTGTACAGGTGTATGCCGTGGGAGGCTACGACGGGCAGAGTCGCCTGAGCAGCGTGGAGTGCTACGACTCCTTCTCCAACCGCTGGACGGAGGTGGCTCCCCTGAAGGAGGCGGTCAGCTCCCCAGCTGTGGCCAGCTGTGCCGGCAAGCTGTTCGTCATCGGGGGCGGGCCGGACGACAACACCTGCTCAGACAAGGTGAGAGAGCGAGAGGCCGAGCCACTGTGTGTTTCTGCACGCCCCTATTTACACAGTGTTCCACAGAAAGGGTCACACCAGTCCCCGGCATCGAGTGGGGCCAGGTCGAGATTAAAGGAAGAGCGGCCTGGATAAGGAGGAAGCATTGCCTTTGGCTTTTTCGGTTGGTGTGAAGGCTGTGGATGTTAGTGAGGCCTTTCAGGTCTCCAAACACTGCCCTGGATGGTAAAAGAAACTTCTAGAGCAAAGTGCATGGTCAGCCACAAATAGGTCCCTATTGGCATTTCCTAACTGCCACTCACTGGATGGGCTTTTTGGATATAACAATTTGTGCTTTTCTAGGATAAGCACCATACCCTATTTCCTAAAGCCTTCAGAAGTTCAAAAGGCTTTGCGTTTTCAAGTTTAAATTGTAAAATATATTTAGAGACACGAACAACAGGTTTTCCGTTGTAAACACTGACGTTAACAGCACGAGTGAAGGCAAGGCCCAACGATTCCTGGGTAAAACAATAATGATGAGTCTCGATGAGTCAGACTCAACAAACAATGAATCATCCAGCATTATTAATTGTTAATAGAGAGGTGTGAGCAGAAATGGAGGTCCTCACGTGGCTGCCTTTAAGTGAAACGTGGGCTCTCGTAAGTCACGCGCAGACACGGTAAAATCACCTTGAATTATTTCAAATTATTATTTGATCTATTCATTTTGGGGTGATTCAAGTGACAGCAAGTGATTCAAGTGACAGAACAAACAAAAAAAAGTCAATGAAATTATCTTGTGAACCTCAGCCAGCTTAGAAGCTAGCCCGTCCTGTGGTTTCAAGGTATTGGGATCCTATGTAACTAGAGCGGCGAGATTCTTTCAAAACTGTTACTGGCAGACACCCAGCACCTGTTCTCAGCGTCTCCAAGTCCGTCTCCTTGACTTGGCAGCAGGGAGATGAGATGGCCGTGGATAGCAGAAGGCTTTTTCCTGTCGGGGAGGGGGGGCTGGGTGTTTTTATACACTACAGTAAAAGCCAGGCCACCCCAGCTGCTCTTATTATACTCCAGTGACCTCCCCAACAGCTCTGCCCCCAGGCAAGCGTGTTATAGAGCTCCATGCCTGGCAGGCACTGACCTGGTTTGGACTGTATGTTGTGTTAGCAGAGCTTGACTAGGATACTTTCCAGACCCTTCTCCTTTGTTGACAGGGGAGTGTAGGATGTAGCTGTGTTTTGTATCCTCCCCTCATAGATCCATATAAATTACATTACATTACATTACAGTCATTTAGCAGACGCTCTTATCCAGAGCGACGTACAATAAAGTGCAAATCAGAACCAGGGACAAGTGCCTTGAAGACCCTCCAGGAAAGTACAGTTCCAAGTCCTAAATTGATCACATGAACCTGAACCCTTTAAGAATACATTTCTTAAATTTCCAAGTCGCATACCATGATTGGCAGCTAGAATACCCCCGAATTCTAAAATAATTATACACATTCGCATGAGCCAAAAGAAAGCCTTCAAGTACCTTAATGGGATTTCTCTGGAAATCACTTCTCATCCTTCTCATACTATTATATATTTGTTTGTATACAATAGCTTCTTTCAAAGCTTTTATTTGAAGTTTCCCTGGAAGTATGTCGTTTTATAACTATTGTTTAGATGTACGACACACGCACACGAGATGTCCATTAGATTGAATTACGAAGCTGACGTGCAACTGCTCTCATGCAGTGAATTTCCAGGAACTTCTGAGGTTGCCACATTGTCTCTCAGGTTTTCGTTCGATTTTAATCTCCAGGATTCACGTTCCGCTTTTGAGCTGGCTCCTTTTGTCGTACTCCCCCCCCCCCCCCCCCACACACGAAGGACTCGTTTGAAGAAGGAACTCTGTACGCGATTGGCAGTATGTGACGCCAGTGTGGCTTGGGAGAAGGCACTTCTGGGTCAACGGATTCCTGTTATTTTATCGCAGGAATGCGAAACTTGGATCGCTGTCACGTATCGTCCACTGAAACAAGGGGGCCGGTTGTGAGCCCTAGGTGTACTGTTACACAGCACTTTGTCTGTCAGCACTGGAGATCTCGCCGGAGCTCAAACCACGCACGGCGTGCTGTTTTGGCACGTGCCAGAGGCAGTGAATTTTAATGAGCTCCTGGTTATCGCAGTACCGGAGGCCATGCTCTTCTGAAGAATTCCTCAGGAATCGTCACAACACCCCAACAATCAATCACAACAATTTTCATCATCCTCCTTTGGAGTTAAGAACTGTGAAAAACAGCTGTCACTAGGAGACATAACAATGGTCGCTTCAGCTGGGTGCAGGTTAAAAGTAACTGCCACCTCTATCGTACTGATAGCAGAACTCTACGCAGCATATGGCAGCTGCTGCTGAGAAAAGATACTCAACTTCATAGGCATCTTGTGATTTAGAAGACCATTAATAATCTTATATATGTTAGTCGTACATTTAATTATTTTTCTCTTTGCATTCTAAAATATACAAATATAAAATTGACTGTGGGTGAGTCTGAGAATAGGATCTGGAAATAATGGAGATCATCACACAGCCTATAGGGCTAAGGTGCTTGATCTGGAAGTTTGGTGGTTCAAGCCTCAGTGTAGCCACAAAACGCAGCTCAGTGCAGCTGTTGGGCCCTTGAGCAAGCACTTAACCCCACATTGCTCCAGACTAATCAACTGTAAGTCGCTTTGGTTAAAAGGGTTTGCTAAATAACTAATGTAATCACATGTACAGTCACTTGCTCATGGAGGGGCTAATACAGGGATCATCAAATTAGGGTCCTCGAGGTCTGAGAATTGCTGGTTTTCCACCCTCCCTTTACTTGGGAGTCAGGTGTGAAGATACTGTGGCCCACACTAAAGTCTAGCACTAATTGTTCAGCTAATTACCTGAGAGAAAAGAAAACCAGGGCTGGATTTGGATTTGAGGTCCAGATTTGTTGATTGGTGGGCTACTTCATTCTATATGTCCACTTGGGGCACTAAAGAACCGTACCTGTTCAGTCCTTGTTCTAGGGTACCCTTTTGTGTGCTGTGATTCCCAGTGTGTAACCCAGTGTTCTCTCCTTCACCTCTCATCCCAAGGTCCAATGCTACGATCCCGAGACCAACGCCTGGCTCCTGAGGGCCAATATCCCCATTGCCAAACGCTGCATCACTGCCGTGTCCCTCAACAATCTCATCTACGTGGCCGGAGGCCTCACTAAATCCATCTTCTGCTATGACCCTGTGGAGGACTACTGGATGCACGTGGTGCACACCTTCAGCAAGCAGGTGTGGGGGCTGTGCGTGTAGACCTGGTGTACTCGCCCATTCTGTGCAGTTAGCAGTTTCAATCGATATAGGTGACGTTATTATGACCTTTGTGTTTTTACCAGCATAGTACAACGGCTTGCATTAGGACAGAGGAAACAGAAGTCAATGAGGATATTTATATTTATTTAAGTGGCTCTGCTTCCCTCTGTCTCTGCTTCTCTCCCCTGTTTCCCTCTCTATCTCTCTCCCTCTTTATCCCTCCCTCCTTCTCTCTTCCTCTCTCCCTCCCTCCTTCTCTCTTCCTCTCTCTATCCCCCCTCTCTCTCTCCCACTCTCTCCATCTTCCCTCTCACTCTCCCTCCCTCTCTCTCCCTCCCTCCTTCTCCCTCCATCCGTCTCCCTCTCCCTCCCTCTCTCCCTCCCTCTCTCCCTCCTTCTCCCTCTCTCCATCTCCCTCCCTCTCTCTCACTCTCTCTCGCTCTCTCTCTCTCTCTCTCCCCCTCTCTCGCTCTTCACAGGAGAGCTGTGGCATGTCCGTGTGCAATGGGAAGATCTTCATCCTGGGGGGGAGGGGGGAGACCGGGGAGGCCTCGGACACCATCCTGTGCTACGACCCCTCCACCGGCATCATCACGGGCGTGGCCGCCATGCCCCGGCCCATCTCCTACCACGGCTGCGTCACCATCCACCGCTACAACGAGAAGTTCCACCGGTCCTGACCCCCCAGGCCTGCTCCCAGGGTGGAGGAGATGAGCTGAGCCACGTGTAGCATTCTTGTGTGTCTCGCCACCATTTCAGATCACAGAATATGGACAGAATCAAAGGTTCACACAGTACTTCACAGTACAGTTCACACATGGCTGGGTACATTTGAGTACTCCCCAAACCTTAACGCAACAAATTCTTATCTTTTTATCAAATAAATATATATGATTAGATATAAAGTCCAAAACATATTTACAGCACGTTTAATGTATATATTTACAAGTTCATTCTACTACATATTGTGAAAGAAAAAACTATTCTTTTTTGTTTTTTGCGTTCTACCAAACGTGTACCTTTTTGTGCATTGAACAGCTCAAAAGCCATTAATATGGGAGCTTTAAAAAAAAAAAAGAAAGAATTGACAGCCTAATAAATTCTATTCGTCTCATGTGTGATTCCATTGTTACGATGTGCACAGTGGAAACAAACATTTATTAGCTCATACATTTCTCAAGTATGGCTTGACCCAGAATGAAGAAACCGCGCAGAACGTGAACGAAAAGGACGTGTTAAAACTGGTAGCAGTCTTTGGAAATGTGCGCAGTCGCGATCATCCCAGAAAACAACGCATTCCCACCCCGTGATGAAATCTTTACCGCATTTCATGGCAGTGATCCTCCCCATCTTTCCGGCGAAGAGCATTTATCTGGTGAAATGATGGCGAGGTGCGGGAGTCTACGTGAGGGCCCTGATTCTGTCCCTGTCCTGTGATCTGAGATTTGAGATGCTTCATTACCCCATTCTCCCCTCCCTGCCATGTGGCTGCTTCGTCATTCATCCAGTTATTATTGTCGTTTTCTATTTTGCTAAGCACATACTACAATTTTTTACTGTGTTTTAAATATAATGCGCGTTTCTTTTAAATGTCGGCGTCCGTGGCGTGTTTTGCTTTGACAGCAAGAGAGAGAGAGAGAGCGAGAGAAAGGGGAGGGTTTGAGAGAGAACGAGACATTCTACATTATAGTGTAAGTTTTTTTGTGTCGAATCTTTTTGTACAGTATGTAGCGATTCGGGTGAGATTTGATGTGGTCACGCATATCCCCAAAGTAGATAAGGGGACAGGGGAGGGTAAAATATAGGCATATGAAAACCTACTCGAGCAAACGGAAGAGCCATCTGTGTAACACGAAGACACCTGTGTTCAAGGTAGAGGAATAGCAGCAACAAACACCTTCAAACCACAACACTGTTTGTTTATCCCTCCACCTTCTCTGTAAACGCGCTGACGTTGAAATGCCATTGGCTGTGAGAACCAATTTTCTACCAATGAGCTTGAATTATTGTACAGCTATACGATGTTTTGGTACAGAGTGCCAGCCTGTCAACTAAATATTTTGAATCCCAAATTTAAGGACTATTAATGCAGGCAAAGGGTGAGTCAACATGTCAGTGAGCCTTTTTCAATGATAGGAAGGGATTTACAGTGGTCTTGTAACAAGGTTTTAACACAAAAATCTTACCTATTGTACCTTTAAAAGGCATGCTTTTCTTAATGTTGGCTCACTCCAGTGTGGTTTCTCCTCTTTGTTCAGGTAACATAGCTTTGGGTAACCAAAGAAACCTCTTGTGCCTTATGAGAGCTCAGGGCTGTTGGGAAGATGGTGCAGGCATTACATGCACTGCACAGAAAGCCTGTCTTAAGTGTTTTAGTCTTGTAATGAGACTTAAAATCTTATTTTTCTTCTCTGATGTTGAAAATATTAGTTTCTTTTAAGTTACTGTTTGCTTGACAAGGGACGTTTTCTTACCCCATTGGCAAATCTTGAAATTGATAAAACTTTCTTGTAACCAAAAAAGTTAGAAAAATAAGATTTTAAGTGTAAATATAAGACTAAAATACTTGTTGAGAGTTGGTTATTATTTGGTTTTTGCAGTGTAAATACAATTTGACTGTTTACATGGTGGGACATAGCAAGAGCTCTGAGTGAACATTTCCCGATAACCCCGGTCAGTGAATGTGGCCTGTTCTCACCTGCATTCAGTGAACTTTATGAGGCTGTGAATAGGCTCTTTTTTAAATAATTTCTTTCCCTGGGTTTTGAGCTGGTGATTCTTGATTACAGTCGTTGCTCAGTCTTTAAGTGTGCATGTTCTTTCCATTTTGTAACGTAACAAAGAGCCCCAATCTGTGCACTTTTGTTGCCGTTTATATTTTAAGATAATATCACAATGTAAATATTTTGTATTCTTTCTTTTTTTCTTTTTTTTTTTACTGTATCAGTAAATGCTCATGGTTTTCGTGTGGCAAGATGTGTGAATCCTGTCAGCACCTCCAACTGGCCACCGCATCCCACACTTGAGGGAGATTTGAGCTTGGACACCCCCTGTTGGAAAATGGCAGCCAATCAGCTACATAACCACTGCATCAGGGGGTCACAGGGCAAATTACATGAGTACAGATATGAGAGGGAGTGCTTAGCTGATTTATGTGCTTCAATGATCGACAGGTTGTGTCAAAACCCGGAGTTGAGTCTCCTTTACTTTTCTGAATGTATCTGACTGTACGGAGTATATTCAGGAAAGTGTTCCTCATTTTTCTGTATTGTCAGGGATGTGAAAATGCTAAGAGAATGCACAGAATTTGAAATCATTCTCATTCTAATACTAAACAAGGTGTGGAAATTCACACCGTTTGGTAAGATGCGTGCAGAGAACATCTCTTGAGTGGTGAGCAGACAGGCTTGTAAGAATGTGACAGAGTGTCTGTGTGTTTAGTCCTATTTACACTAGTGGCTAAATGATATGTCCTAATCTTTTTTTGTATATATATTTTATTTGCATTATTTTCATGGTTGTGTTTACTGTGGTCTTCTATAAGTTTATTTTTTGCTATTATTACTATTGTTTTTGATTCATGTTGGGTTATTACTTATATTTTGTTGGGTTGTGACAATTTTTGAGCCCTATGTTTTGTTTTGGTGGGCCACATATCTAGGCTGATTCTATTGAGGGACTGGTCGCACAGGACATGGATTGAGAAGGTGGTGGGGTGTAATACAATATGGAACATTTATATCTACTGGTCAACAGTTCTGACAGTCTGGTATTTAGGAGTGAGTTGATAGTGTTACTGCCAACACCACACCTGCCCCCACAATCTGACTTCAAGAGTGTGCCAAGAATGAGCCTTCTCTTGTAATCCATGTTCACTGTATCCCGGGGAACTCTTTATGGCCTCTTGTTATCCAAAACAATGTAATTCTGTGTACAGTCTGACCATTAATCCAGTGTGTCCTTCCTTTCTGTTGCTAATGCTGTATTTATACGAGTTTGTCTGGTGTATGTGTGCGAATGTGACTCGTGTAGAAATTCCTACAGATAGATTTGTGGATTCAGATCGTTCTGTCAGAATTCCTGGAAAGAAATATGGGGAAATGATGTAGGAAATAAGTCTCGTAGGACTCATGTGGTGGAAAAACTATTTTTTGTCTTCCGAGACTTGGGGATTTTTTTTGTAAAACTTGGTTCTAGAAAGTGCCTTTGATTGTTTGTGGAGGCACCGTGATATTGGGAGAAGAACTGGGCCTCTCCTGGAGGAGTGGAAAAAAAGAGGGACAATGTGAGGGCGGCTCTGGAATGCTAGAAGATTCCGTTACAGAATGGTGGAAAGACTGCCAGTGGAGACAGGCCTGTTGAAACAACACTCACTGTCTGAGGAAGCATAGCCATTGTGACATCAGTGGGCATGATGACTGGAGTGACCCAGATTGGAGGATTCTGGGAGAAGTGGGCGGGGCGAGCTGCATGGCTTGCAGATGTAGCCTCGTTGTTTTTTTGCCCCAGCATAGGCGATCTTCCTGATCCAGGAGAGGAGGGGAAGCCGTGGCTCCATTAAAAAAATTTATTAACATTTTGCATCAATTATTAAGCCAGTATTAGACATGTGGCTGTGTATCTGTATGTCTGAGGTCTTAACTTGTTCCCCTCAACCAGCTACTTTTAAAAATGACTGTGTGAGTGGTAGGCTATATTTTTAATGCCTGTACTCATAGCTATATTATTGATGCCTTAATAAATTTTCTTTATGTAAATAGTACTGTCTTTTTTATTAAGTATTGTGAAAAGTAAAAAAATGGCTGTCATTGCTCAATGTTGGTAGTGCTTTTACCAAAAGTAACATGGAAACAATGGCATTTAGACAGGACATGCACTGTAAAATCCCTAGTGTTAGCTCAACTCTAACAGAGTACATAGGTGTCCAATAGGGACCATACTGTATGTAGTCTGTAAGAGTTGATTTTACACTGAACATTTTACTCTGTACCCAGCTGAATCTTAAGGTTTCAAAGCACTCTCAATGACTATATTATCAAATATTATGGTAACTCACCAGAGACATTATTTGAAACAAGGTTTTAATATGTATAATTCTGCTAGAGTGCACCGTTTTACACTGGGTGATTAATAGTACAATGCTTTAAGATACTGTTAATATGCACACCTAGCATTTAATTTTACAAATTTACTGAAAACTTATGGCAAGTACCTTCCTTAAGGGTACAATGGCAGCATTCCAAATACTTGAAGAATCCACAGGTCCTGCTGCTGTGCAGTACTACCTTTAGTTTAGCTTTTCATCAACTGGCAAGTATGGTTTGAAAAGTGGGAACCTGACTGTTTTACATGTTTCATCCTTGCATAACTGAAATTGAGCGAACCATCAAAAGGGAATTTGAGTATATAGAGACGTCAAACATCCAGATTAGAACCTTTGGACTAATCTGCATTTATTTGAATTCCAGAGTGTGTTGGAGTGCTTCAGCTTTGAGCCTTATCTTACGATTTATTTTTAAATAGGTTTGATTGCCATAGACAAATATTTCCTACCACAGTTTGCATATACTGCGTGGGTCTATGCGTGTGAGTGGACTTTGTTGTAAGTCTTTGCAAATACTGGGTTGCACCTGCCTCCTGCACTAACATGTTAAGCTCTCAGACTATGAGTAAATACAAATTACAAAGCTTTGTATATGGTCTTTCATTTCCACTGAATAGGTGGCCTTTAAACTACACTGTAAACACAACCTGAACATTTAGCCTGAACTACAATCGTTAACTCTCCCTAACCTACTTCCAAACAGGTAAGCTGATAAATAATGATGGTAAATTATGACTATTTTTCTTACTACTACTATCAACAATCATAATTATTACATCTGTATATGTATAATAATAATTACTGTTCTTTTTACTGTTAATATACTAAATAGGAATAATCATAATTATAGACATAAAAGAGTTCTGTTTTTATTATGTTCTCAGTATCAACAGGAACTGTCCTGAGGTAGTTACAGCAGGTATTCTTATGCCCATCATACTTATGCCCATCATACTCTGCATTGTTTCTATGAAATGTGATCTCAGCAACATTCTGTAGGCCCTTTGTTAAGAGGGCTATATTATAAGTAAAAGTTTTTTTCTTCAGGTGCAACTGTAAGAGCTTTGTATACAAGCATTTAAAAAACAACTGCACACAGTCTCTGTTTTGTCGTACAAAACCTGCTTTGTTAGATTTAACTGATTTAATGACAGGTCAGTGCTGCAGAGCTGGAGGCAAAACAGCCACCATGGTGACTGCAAGAAGGAGGGGAGGGAACATGTTTGGGAAGCTTACAGTAGGCAAAATCTCCTTTCTTGGGATGGTCAGATTTTGATGACAGATGTTTCCTACAGATGGATGGAGGAGGGCAGGTGGATATAGATGTCTTGTGGGGAGGGGGGGTGGGTATTTATATCTTGTGGTAGCTGGCTGTGACTGACTACAATCCTGATGAGCAGACCAAAACACAAACAACATCATAAATCAAATCAGAAACTGATAACCACTGCTGTGCTATTTTTAATGTTGTGGTGTGCTGGAGCCATTAAAGGCAAGTAAAGGCTATAACATTTGGCTTGAAGTAAACCTGCAAAGATTAGTAGTATGCAATTACTAATGTAGTGATGTAGGGAAGCAGTGTGGTGTAGTGGTTAGGACAGTCGTTCTTAACCTGGGTTCGATCGAACCCCAGGGGTTCGTTGAGACAGTCTCAGGGGTTCGGCAGGGGTCATAAAATATATACCTATGTTTCGAAGAAATCATATTTTATTTTTCCAATTACGAAGGGTTTGGTGAATGCACTGATGAAGCTTTCAGGGTTCAGTACCTCCAATAAGGTTAAGAACCACTGGGTTAGGAGAACCAGAACTGTAACCTGAAACATGTTCATTCAAATCAGGTGGTTAAGATAGCCTTCTCAACTTGACTGTATCCAGCCAACTAACTCCAAAGCGGAGGGAGAAACGTCGGCCAATTATTCCTAAATCGTCCTGTGATTAAACAGGATTGTAACGTTTTGTTACGTAATTTTGAAAAGTAATTGTTTTGTGACCGTTAAAAACATTAATGGTGTATGCCCATATACATTCTATTCATTTTCGATTTGACAGTTTCGGAAAGTTGGCAGACATACATGTTTGTGTTACTTGGAAATGCACAATAAGGCATCAAACCCGCAACTGCTCCAAGATGACGGATTAATTATGTTATTAAGTGACATCTTGACATGGATAGATGATTATCTGGAATTTACGCAACATGATCGGAATGCAATGTTGTTAGGTTCAGGAATTATCATATAAAAGCTACTAAAGGCAATCCAGTTGGAAAGCAATTAGATGCATCTATAATTACTGTAACAATCTAGGATTTATGCGCGTATGCCTACTTATCAAATCACACATAGACCTAATTATAGTTATTCCCAAATATAGCTAATTCTGAGGGGATGCCTTCTTGATTCTGTTAGAAATAAAACTAATTAATATTATTTTTTCATTGCGTTCACTTGTATTTTTTTAATCACTGGTTGTTTATTGTGAGCCGAGATGGTGCTGAAGTAATGTTATTCATAATCTGCTGAAGTAATGTTATCCATAATCTAATGTTACTGCCACAACCTGTTGTTCTGCCACATAAACTAGTCTGTGGGTGAAAGTCGCTACTTCAGAGCGCCCTCAATCGGTTATCAATTGAAATTGCGCGGCCTAGTTCTCGCTGCAATTTCATGGCGCTGAGACCCCCTGTCCAAAGAAATCATTGTCTTCGAATAAGGTTTCTCGCGGCTATATTATTTCTCTCAGCGCATTATTCTGCAAACACGTGCCAACAGGACCCGGCGAATAATTACACCTCCCCGGTTTACACAACACGGCAAACTTTCCCCTTTCGTTCCGGCTGGGTCTCACCGGTTCGCGTACCAGGTGCGCAAGGTAGGGTGACTGTCTGGGATGTGGATCAGTGTTATTTGACATGGATAGATAGCGGTCAGTCTCGAGATCAGCTAATGAAAACTCTCAAAACGCATAAACACAGGACTGTTTCAGACACAGAGTTTTGCTTATGTTCTATGTCGAAGTTCTGTTTTGTTTATCTGCGAATTAGGCCGCAGGCTTTTATCGGAGTCGAGTAGGGAAGCTATCCGCTTTGTAGCTTCTATTGCTTACAAACGCGAGCGAGTGAAGTCGCTAATGCGCAACAATGCTAGCTAGCGAAAGCACTTACTTTTTAGCTCCAGCAAGGATATGGTAGTCTGAACAGTAGTTTACAACCCACACAGTATTTAATTACCGCTAGCTAGCTAACAAACCAATTAGTGTCCGTACTGTTACATTTTAAACCAACTGTCTTATTGATATCTAGCTAGCATCCGGCTGCCGGACAACTATGCAGTTGGTTAGCTAACCATTGCTAGCCTGCATTAGGCTAGCGAGCGAACTTGGCTAACTTGCATCCATGGTTAGTTAGCTAAGTTGGTTATGGTATCAGAGTTTGCGCTCCAAATGTGCTAGCTATGAGTTACAGGTTTGGTTTAAAAGTACATTGGGAATGTCCCACTGTAAATTGCAGCTATTACAAGCTACCTAGCTAGCATTATTAGTGCTACATGGCAAGAATATAAACATGTGTTTTAATATTTCCGTTTGTCATTTTTTGAAGTGCTTCATGTTTAGCTAGTATTTCGGTTGGCACTGCCTTCAAGTGTCAAAACCCAAGCACAAAGATTTTTAAAATGTAATTGTGGTGGGGAGAAAGTTGAAAATAAAAGTCGATGTACGCAGAAATCTGTTCTTTTCATCTAACATGTTATTGGCAATGCATTACAAGTTGCAAGTTACTGCTATTTATTAAGTTAGCCAATAGGATTATTCCCATTTTGACGCATCTCTGTAATTGCTTTTATTTCAGCATGCAGAGCTTCTAAATGTTAATGTTCTAAGAGGTAGACTGATAAACATTTATAACGTTAAAATATTGACTTGTACTCATTCGGGGCATGTGTTCCTTGTCAGTCCACCAGTGGTTTCAAAGCACCAGTGTGCAGTTTTTCCTAAAAACTGATTCATTGTAGTGGTCTAAAGCAAAGTTCCACAATATTGTGCTGAAACAGATTTTCTCATCTCATTGGTTGGCTCATTACTATCTGCTATGCCTGAAATCCTGGTTTGGGTTCAATGATCAGGTGTCATCATTGAAGCATTTATAGCTTCACTGATTCCAGCTATAAATCAGTTCATAAAAAAACACATTACATAAAAAAAAAAAAAATGCTGAAAGAATTGTTCTGACTGATTGAACACTCAATAAACAAGTATGGAATAGAGGTAGAGGAGCCTTAGTTAACACACACACACACACACACACACACACACACACACACACACACACACACACACGTGTTAACTCAGTTTGCACTAATTACTTTCTTTTCAGTAGTTTCACACTGAAGGGCAGTTATGTCGGGAATCAAAAGGAGGATTGAAGACAAAGACCCAGACTATGAAGACATATCAGTTGTGCACCAGAACAAGCGACATAAAGTCTTGGAGCAGAATGGTAACCCCGTCAGTCATGTGATCTCTACATGTTCAATAATATGCATTTTCAACCTCATTTTTAACTCTCAGTTTATATTCTCTCTGCTGTCTTTCTTTCTCATTCTGTTTTGTGTCTTTCAGCTCGGGAAGCGACGGTACAGAAAATTGAAGCCATCATAAAGGATCAGTTCTCCCTCGAAATGAAGAACAAAGAACATGAGATCGAGGTGATTGGGCAGGTATGTACCATACTGTACACATGCTGTATTCTGTTTCTCAGTGGGAAAATTTTGTTGTATTTGCAAACCATTAGCACCCAGAGGTGTTTGTGCTATGTACTTATATTTTCATCTTAATTGTGTTGCTACCTCATATTTTACATGGATATAATGTTAAAGATGAAATGTCTGTATGAATCAATCGCATCAGGGTTTATGTGGGTTTTAAGGAAAGCCAGCTGTAATAAGATAACTGCTCTGGGTTGCTTCTGCCACAGCGTCTTAATGAAGCCAGGAGAATGATGGACAAGTTGAGGGCCTGCATTGTGGCCAACTACTATGCTAACGCGGGCCAGCCAAAGGTCCAAGAGGTAAGTGTAAGACTTGACATAACACCTAAATATTTTCCGCCTAGTTGGTTTAACTCTCCTACAGTAAGTAAATGCTTCTCTCTGCCTGATCCCCTGCGTCCAGCAGTCTGCCAAGAGCGACCCCTCGGTCTTCAACCACCCCGCCATCAAGCGGTTCCTGGAGTCCCCCTCGCGCTCCTCCTCTCCTCTCAACCAGGGCTCGGAGACGCCCTCCCTGGTGCAGTCGGAGACGGAGTCCCTGTCCCAGCTGGGCGAGGGCCTGGAGCGCGATGGGGAGGGTGGCTGGAGGGACGAGTCCGGCCGTCCGGAGCGCAGGCCCAGCCGGAACACAGGGAAGGTCAGTGTCAGGGGGGAGTGGATGGGTAGGGAACTGGACTTGTTACCAAAAGGTTGCAGGTTTAATTCAAAGGTTAGACACTTCTGTTGTACCCTTGTGCGGGAACTTAACCTGAATTGCTTTGGTATATACAACTGTGATACTGTGTTGCTCTGGATTAGTGTCTGCTAAATATCTATACTTGTACTTTGCAGTCTAATCTAGGGCTGTTACTGTTGTATTTGTATTTATATTGTATTTGCATTTGTGGTTGCTGTCCTAATTCCTTACTGACTTGGCCCATTTACCATGTGTACTAGAAGTAAGGTTCGTGGCTGTACAACTGATTCTTTGTGTAGCTTACCCAACCTGTTCTGTAGTTTGTTCTAATGACCTTGGTATGCTTGATATTTTTCTGTGTTGCTTTTGATAAAAGCTAAATGCCTGAAATGTAAATGAAATGTCAGTGAGGTCCTTATCTTTACTGTGCCTGACATGTCGCAATAGACATTGGCTGGATGCTATCATTAGTTATGACAGATTGAGGCTTAATTAAGCCGATTTGTCATGCTACCACTTGCTGTCAACCACTGACTTGTTTTAACCACTCCAAAGGCTTTTCTTAATTTTTTTCATTTTCTTTATCTTGTTCCATTTTGTTTATTTGAATAGTCCCTTTTGATATCTTTTATCTTTCCTTTTGGGATCAAGGACACCTTTGGTGTTGCGGTCCCTCGTGACGGAGACCAGCGATTCACCTTTCACACCACGGGAGAAGACTCCTCCCGCCTCTACGTGAAAAAGACCATCATTGTGGGAAACGTGTCCAAGTAAGTGTCTTCCTTGTCAGTTGAGAATTTAGGACATCCACTTGGTCTGTCAAGAAAGGCAGGATTTTTAATTCTGTGAAAAATCAACTGTAAGGGGGTGACCACTCCAATTTTTCTCAGACTTTGAGTAAATATACTCAATAGAGAACATGCAAAACATTAGCCTCACTGAATTTCTTCCGGAGATATTGACTCTTAAAAAAGGGGAGTTGGCACGCAAAAAGTAATTTGCGATTGGAAATTGGGGTTTGTGTCAATTTTGGAACATCATATCTTTGGCATTAAAGTAGGGAAAAACCTGAGAATGTGCACTCTGCATTTTCTGTCTATTGTCAGACCATGAACTCCGCTGCTTGGCAATTCATTTTCAATATTTGATGGCTTACGACATTGGTGCCACTATGATGTCAAAATTTGTAAGGTTAGTTTAATAACGTCTCTGATTTTACTTAGGCAATGTGCCTTCTTTGCAGTGGTAATGGCAGATGTTCAATGTCATAAAATGCACAACATGTGTAATCTAACTAGCGCGCAATGAATGAGTCGCATTCAAAATATAACTAAATGAATATGTTTATTCAACAAATTTGAATTTTAATATTTCCGTGTCCAAGTCCAACGTTTACCATCACCCTAATAAACACGTAGCTGAATGAACGAAGTAGCAGTGTGAACACATATATTCTGCTAGTAATCTGTAATCATAGTGCAGCCCCTTCATCCGATAATCTTGTTCATTTTTTTCAGCATGTAGCTACAGGCATAGATAAATTGTATATAATGAAAAACAATGTCATAGGAACTTGTGGGTGTTATATTATTTCCAGAGAATAAAGTAGCTATAATGAGTCAATACAGTAAAAGCAGTGAGACATCATGTATCAAAAACATGTCAATAAATTACACTACAAATTGAATCAATTGCCCCCCCCCCCCCCCCCAAGTAAATTAATCATTTAGATGAATCAACTAATCGATGAAATAGTCGACAGATTAATCGACTACAAAATAATCGTTAGTTGCAAAAATGACCAAAAAGTGTTAGATGTTCAACTTTAAGGTCTAAAAGTTCTAAACAGTATGAACCTTTTTTTCAAAATGTATAACAGGCCTGTTAAATGTATAACAGGCTTACATTAAAATCCATTAAAATGCATATTTGAAAGAAGTTACAAATAAAAAAAATGTTCTTCAGTAGAGAATTATATTTTGATTTCTTTACATTATGTTTATATTATTCAGCTAAAAAAAATATGAAAAAGGTATAACTAAATACACAAATGCAAAAGATTGGCAGGAGCAACAATGTTTTGATCATTGTTTTGTACAATAAAGTGCCAATCAGAACCAGGGACAAGTGTGATATGATGCTCCAAAATCAACACAAACTCCGATGTCCACTTTTTGGGTACCACCCAAGAGCCAATGTATATAGAATGACAAATCCACTGAGGCTAATGTTTTGGATGTTCTTTATTGAATATATAAAGAACATTTACACAATTGAGGTTAATTTTTCAGGGAATGACTCAAATTATATTTTTTGCATACATTTTACATATAAAAGACTTACAGGCCGGTGCTTACAGGCTGAGGCAAATGAGATAAGATTCTTGTTGAACGTTATGACAGAATCCCAAACTGCCCTCTGGCACAACGTCGAGTTCACTTCTGTACACTGGTGAGATTTTCCTTTTTGAAAACTGCACTTACATATGATTTCTGATTAGCTAAACCCCATTTTATTGCAGTAACCACAACAGCTCAGAAAAAAGTTTTTTGCTCAAATATGCAAATACTGTCTATTTTATGTGAAGGCATATGGTATTCGTTTTGTTGCTTTGGAAATGACTTGTCATCTGTATATAAATTTGTGTTCAGATGGATGGACAGATACTGTAAGTCCTTACAGAGAAAGAGAGGTGCGTGTGCCTGTCGTTTCATGAAAAGTGACAAAATACATGCACCACAAGTGGTTCCACGTTGAAAACACGACTGGAATGTGCAATCCCAACCACGGCAGACTGTCAGTCACGTTTTAGTCTAGACGAGGCTTTATGGCCGTCTCACAAAACAAGCAGACAGAGACCTGCCGAGCTTTGGGATAAAGGCCGTTAAGAATACAGAATGGCTGCCGTTAGGCCTTGCTGATGTTAGGAACAGGCTATCGCCCACTCTGTTCAGTCAGCAAAGTGTAGACAAGGAGGCCTTTCAAAGTGTGCATCTCCTCATGTTCAGGCAACGTATAAAGCTATGTGTACACACGACGTACAAAGCTATGCTCACATAAGAAAAATGTTCACCGATACACGCGTATACACAAATCTTTCATTTTTGTTGCGAGAGATCAAAAACAAAGATGTCCTTCCTCTTTTGTCAATCTTGATGAAAGGAGTCCATCGTTAAAAGCAGAGACCTTGTAAACGGTTATTATTACTGAATAAACATTTATTCCAGTCAGCATTTTCCCTCCTGACCCAGTTTTTATACTTTGCCTTTAGTTTTTCAGCCTTTTTTTTTTCTTCATTGGCAGATGTATGGTTTTGCACATTTCCAGTAACGGTCATATCCGAGCACTTTTTAAATTTCCACCATAGTACAGTTTTAATTAGTTCAAAAATAATGATCTTATTATTTTTCTGGCACTTTCTAAGGCCTCTGTGGCTCAAAACCCTGCTGTGATTTGGGAGTGCAGGGCGCAGCACGCGAATCCTCTGAAACGCATGTTGCTACCGGCCACGTCTATTCATTCTGCTCTCTGCTGAGGTGTGCAGTTACTGTGCCAGAGTATCACATTCACTGCACAGCTGGTGCAGGCAGAGCTCCTGTGAGGAAACAGAGCCCTGCTCATTACCTTTTCCCGCCCGCTGTACAGGCACGCAACATTTCTTACCACCATTCCCTTTCCTGTTTTGGGCGGGAAAGTGGTTAAGGTACATGACTGGGACCCGCAAGGTTGGTGGTTCGATCCCCGGTGTAGCCACAATAAGATCCGCACAGCCGTTGGGCCCTTGAGCAAGGCCCTTAAACCTGCATTGCTCCAGGGGAGGATTGTCTCCTGCTTAGTCTAATCAACTGTACGTCGCTCTGGATAAGAGCGTCTGCCAAATCACATGTAATATCACTGTAATCAATATCACTGCCCAAAAACACACTCCCAAATGTATTATAAATGTTGCATTTACGTAACACTTTTATATGCAAATGTATAATTTTGTCTATGACTAGGCTTCAATACGGGAGAACCACAAGCCTGGAGAAACATCAGCCTATTTTAGTTTTGCTATGACAAACTTATGAAAAGCCTGATTTTGCAAGTTTAGTGAGCTCTTTTAAACATAAATGTTTTTTGAGGAATAAAACGAAACAAAATTAAAACAATGCACTAAATAAAAAAATAAAAAAACGTTCAACTTATTAAGAAGGTTGATCAAAATATTAGAGCAATTTCACATGATATCTCTAGGCCCACATCAGAAGTGTCATTTCACAGCATTTCTCTGCAGCTCACGGACCTGTTTTCCTGATGCAGGACTAATTAAATTGCATTATTCTCTCATTGTGCTTGCTACCCCCTTTAGTGATCATTTTTCCCGTACTTGCATCCCTGTCCCGCTGTAGGCCTTTCATGGGACGTACCTGACCCAGATACCAGTGGGATGCTTTTAGTAACATTTAACCTTTGCCATTTATAAATCTGAATTTTGAAATTACTGCTATAAATTGTTCCGCAAAATGTCAATAAGTGTTTTAAAACTGCTCACAAAATGTGTAGATGGATAATACCAAGCAGAAACTGAGCAGACAAACCTTGTCATATCTGACAAAACCCTTCTCTGTATGTTTGACTATCGTACAATTGCCTCAGGTGTCTTTGGTCTGTACATTTTGGGGTGAATCAGGATACAGGGAATTGGTCATGTTCATTTTAAGTTTCTGCTTGGAGGGTTTCTGATCGCCGTTAATCGGGCGTGCTCTGAAGTAACTCGGGCCTGTATGGTCTTGACACGGATCGTCTGCCTTCAGTACCTCGCATGATAACAGGCAGAGAGAAGAGAGGGGGTGGAGAAATAAACGAGTGTGCTCTGTTGCCGGGACCATCGTGAGCACATGGTGTGCTCCTGCCTATCCGCTCTGCCCCCCTGACAAAAACAAGTGTGTCAGTTGAGAATGATTGACGCGGACAGTGTGTTCAAGGGTGCTTTACCACACCCCTGTTAATCCACACATTTTTTTTTTTGTTCATTTGCTCTTCCCCTCCTCTCCTTCCTTCTCCCTTCGTTTATCCCTTCCTCTCGGGGTTTCCCTTCTTCCAAATATTTTGTTCTCACCCTCTCTCTGTCCTCTCCCGTTTCATCTCCCTCTGTCCTGTTTTTCTTCAATTTTTTCTCTGTCTTTCTTTGTCTGTCTCTCACTCTCTCTTTGTCTGTGTCTCAGGTACATCCCCCCGGATAAGAGGGAGGAGAACGATCAGTCCACACATAAGTGGATGGTGTATGTCAGGGGCTCCAGGAAGGAGCCCAGCATAGACCACTTTGTCAAGAAGGTCTGGTTCTTCCTGCACCCCAGCTACAAACCCAATGACCTTGTGGAAGTCAGGTGTGTGTGGTTGTGTACATTTGTCTGTGTGTGTGTATGTATGTTTGTGTTTTCCTGTGGGGGAGTATATTCGCGTGTTTGCGTGTGTACACGCACACGTGGGCTTTTTGAGCAAAGAGTCATTGATACTGTTTTTAGGCCTGGAGGCATTTTGGATGCCGGTTAACCACATATTTTGAAGTGGAAAATTTGAGAAAAAACGTGTCTGCATTCGCACTTTTAGAAAACCGTTTGTTGCCGTGTTTGATATGAAGTGATAAAACGTGTTTACAGGCCCCCACTTCATGGCCTCAGGGTTCTTCACTCCTATGATATCAAGTGTGACCACCAGACCGGTTATTTCCAGTTCTCCACAGTGCCACAGAGCCATGTTCCCACACCACTCCTCTAAGGATCATTTCTGTTTTTCTCCACAGTTCTTCCCTCATGGCAAAATTCTTTGTCCCAATAATTCACTCGCTCAACAATTCACTTTGGTCAAAACACAACTACTTTTCTCCCAAAACTAAGCCTTGTCTTTACATTGCCCCCTTGTGGATTTGGAAGATAATTCATGGAATTATGGTCCATCAATATAGAGTTGGAGCCAAAATGTGAACACAGCAGTGGCACTTGAAGCCATTGCACCATACTGTATGTAGTATAGTCCAGCTTGTTAAGATCCATCTGGCGGGTGTTTCCCAATGATTAAAAGCATTTGCACACCTTTCATGATGACACACTAATCACACATAAGGCTTTAATTGCACATGGCTTGAAGGTCTCGTTTTTACAACCACAAACGATATATTTGGCACTCCCTGCGCACTAGGAGATTTGTCAGCGAATTAAATTTTGTGTATCTGCATGTTTCCAGCGAGCCTCCCTTCCACCTGACCCGTCGTGGTTGGGGAGAGTTCCCCGTCCGTGTCCAGATCCACTTCAAGGACCCCCGCAACAAACGCATCGATATCATCCACCACCTAAAGGTGAGCTATTCTGTGGAGCTGCTCTCAGTCATAATGCACCTGAAAGTGCACCTCCCTCTCAATAGGAGACATCTGACCTCCTTTTTGCTGCCGTGCTTCTCAATCACATTCAGTTCAGTCCAGTGCGATTTATTGGCGTGAAATAGATACAGTATTATATATGTTTAAACAATTTCAAATACAAGAAAAAAACTAACTATTTGTAATATTACCAAGTTAAACAGTTACCGTGTGCTATTTTTCTGTACAGTGGTTATATCTATATCATCATATTGATGGACTATATTGACCACTTTAGTTAAACTATTCAAATTAATCAACTGTACCAGCTGGAGGTGAGATTCTGTCTTCCAGTGGTCTAAGCGATGTAACATGAGAAGGACATCTCCTTTAAACCACTGGCTTCAATAATATCATTTCACAGACACAGATTAAGCCCAGTCCTAGACTGAATTCACTTTTGAATGGTGATTCTCCACACAATGCTAAATTTAGTCCAGGACTAAGCTTAATTAGTGTCTATGAAGCCAGCTCATAGAGTGGGACTTGAAGTTGAAGTACCATTTTTCTGATGATACCCAACCTGTTTTTCTTTGCTAACTTCTGTTGCAACATGCCCTGTGTTATTCACCATTTGTTCTGGCCATAATTATGAATAACAAAATCATTATAACTAATTATACTTGATTAGCTTAGTAGCCACTTGTTTCCAGGGTATCTTGCATTCATTTCATGTGTAAACTGACTGGGTGGTATTACTCCCACTATTTGGGTTCAGTGGCCTTAAGTTAAGGTAGTAGTCCACCTGATAATCGTATCCTCCACCCTTACAGCTACATTCCGTCACCCTTACTAGGTACTGTCATGTAGTAGCTTGACTTGGTTCAGCTCCCTATTCGATTTGGCATGAATTTCTCTCTAGAAAGATGGATTGATAAATTAAAGCCAATAAATTAAACATCCATGCAAATATCGTGCTGCTTTCAGTTAAAATCTTTGACTAACGTAACGTACTTATCGGATGAGACTTGATTGCTCCTATCAGCCGACAGCAAGCCAAATCTTCCCTCGCTATTTCTTCTGAGATTTGTACAGTAAGAGCGTTCTGCCTTGGGGAGGGAGTTGGTTAGGGGGAATGTTGTAGTTGTGTGGACAGCGAATGCTGAAAGCTATAATTGAAACAGGATGCCGGACGTTATTACAGTTCAAACATATTTACTTGTCAGAAGGCTGGGGAATTCTCACTGTTGACAGCTGGTAGCCTGTGTTTTCTCATTTGTAATTTACTGTACTTGTGAGAAGCAGCACACTGTGTTTCAGGATATATCGCTCCAAAATTCCTTCCAGTCGTTCCAGTCTGTTAGGTGTGCAGATGTATTGGAATAGATGGAAAAAGAAAAAAGAAAGAAAAATCTTTACATTTTATTTGCCACGCTTTTTTGGCTCAATGGTCCTGTTCACTTGCAGCCAAAGGCCACAGTAGTTTCTCATGAGGGACACAGTTATTTTTTAATAAATGCTTTTACCCTTTGAAAAGTAGATTTAAATGTGTTTTTTTTTTATTTGTGTGTATTGTTAAAGAACTCATTTGCTTTCTATTATCAGTAAGTAACTGTGACATCAGCATTACAGTGCTTCGTTTAGAACATTCTAATCACATATTTGTTAGAGGCTTGGTTGTTTACCAATACACAGGGGTGTTTCGCATCTGTTTCTACAGAAATCCATTACTCCAGCCCATAAAGTGGCTGATGCTAACAGTCTCTTTTATTTTCCTGTTTCGCCTCGGCGCGGTTTAACGAGTGCGCCTCTGTTTCCACAGCTGGACAGAACGTACACGGGCCTACAGACGCTCGGTGCAGAAACGGTAGGCTTTCCTGTCTCTGGGGCCTGACAGAGTTATGGGAGCAACAATCGCCTCTCATCCGCCGAAATAAATCACTAACTTTGTGCTGCGTTGACAGACTGGCTAATGAGCATCTAACATCTCGAGACGTGATTTTTCCTCCAGAATACATGCCTTATGATCCTGTTGAAGTGTGCATATTCTGCTGCTGCTGCACTTTGGATTAGTAGAATGCTTCCCAGTATTGTTTTGGCATAAAAATACTGACAAAGCATTGTGTTGCTAAATATAACATTACTTGCACAATTAGCTTTATACGGAAGCTTAGACTTGTCGCATAGCACTGCGTTGGGTTCTGGATTCATACATCTCTGCCCTCAATTGTAACTATTTAATTGTAGTAATTTTATGGACAGGTACTGTTTCTGAGGTTGTAAAACACCTGCTGATGGAATTCATCATCCTGGGGGTGAATTCTTGTTGCAAAAAACATGTGTTCTATCAACTCTTACAGAATAATTATGGTGTGTAAGTTTTGACAGACGTAAAGTCACAATTTTTAAAAGCATTTCACAACCTTGTCTTAACTATGGACTACGCCATTATTTTGGTGCAGTCCCCAAACATTGCTCTGCATTTGCCTATTGGACGCACCCCAGGTATGCATGTAGTTTGCAGATGCTGATGGGAGATGAAGTCCTGATGCACTTAAAATGTAGTCAGAACTCTTCCAAGTCCTGCACCGGACCACACCTCCTATGAGCCCCGCTTTCTGTTCTTGCCCGTTGCTATATTTTCCATTTACTAGCGGATACCTGTCAGCGCATTAAGAGCTGAAGCTTGAGAATTTGATCTTATGCCGTTTCTCTACCCTATGTCTATGATTGTAAGGTTGTGGATGTGGAGCTACACAGAAACTCTCTGGGGGAAGACTTGGTCCCCTTCCCCTGCTCCTCGTCTTCCCTGCGGACAAATTCCGCCCAACCTCCT